>NC_052504.1:24249694-24559694 GCF_014356525.2 Nilaparvata lugens | reverse complement strand
ACCAATCTAATACTCATTTAATTGCATTGGTTCGTTATTGCGAACTCCAAAGATTATATCCATAATTATAAATATGTTTCCCAAGGAACTTTACAGAACATTGATAAAGCTGAAACTTCCATAATCTCAAAAATTCTTAAAAAATGGAATTGAAATTGTAGCAGTAATTGTATAGTTTATATGATCTCAGTATATGTTAAATTTTGAATAAGATAATCATTTGACCCGTATTCTCGTACATTTTACTTCCCGTATGGACATTCTCACTTTATGTGATATCATCACACTTCCCTAGTTTCAATTCTCATATTAGGTTACATGTAGCCTACTCTTATGAGATAATACTGGAAGTCTTAGTATAAAACTCATTGAAGTCTTATTAAACTTTTAATGAATGATAGTAGCTTAACCTAGATTTTGATTTGGACTGTACGATGAATTCGAAAAGGGACAGTTTTGGGCATAAGCCTGTTGTGCATTCCCATATAAGTGTAAGTAATAATAATCGTACATAATAAAATAAACATTAAAAATTCAATTTCATCTTGGAGAAGCTTCCAATAGCAATTTAATCTGTATAATTTTATTACCTTAATTGATAAAATTTGAATCCGTTAATCAAATTATTTTATCATCAATCTCAATTCATGCACTACAATGGAAGTGTGTGGGGCTTGCAACTAACGATGGAACATGCATACATATGCATGAAAAAATTAGTATGAATGTGTTTTGTCAACGGAAAAAGGCTTCTAACAATGGATACACAACTGGAAAATTACAAATTGTAATCATAGAAAAATTATCCAATCTCAAATAGAGCAGCGAAGGCATAATGAACAACAAAAATTGAGGATACAAAAAATGTTGCTGTGTAGCATGCATGTTCAACCGTTAGTGGCCAGACTTACATTTGAATTGGCCGCCATTTAGTAAAAAACCTTCCTCCAAGCTATACATACATGAATCTATATTTATAAAATTCTTATCTCACTGATGCCCAGTTGCAGAGTCGTTACATAAAACCAAACATAGCTATGTGAGACAGAGTTTAAAATCACTCACATAAATGGTTGGTCGTTGCACAGTTGTTTGCGGAAGCCCATTTAGCTATATCTCGAATTAGCATCACACATGAGTCACACTGCAGCTCTATTCACTTTTTTCCGTACATGCTTCTATCCAACCAATGTCTTGGCATCGGGGAAAGTTTTAATCGAAATCAGTGTGAACATATCTAAAAGACCTCACATAAAATTGATAGTCCATATGGCGACCCTTGGCTTTTGGCGAGATTTCTCACCATATTTATTTGGTGCCATAGCGATTTGGAGCTTATAAACAATTTTTGCAATACTTTCCTTACCTATGGTAATAGGGCAAGGAAAGTAAAAAAGCTACCACAACCTCTAGAATGCATGTGGTGGGAGTAGATATTGGTTTTAACAGCACGATTTCGGGCCAATAACTTAAATGACCGGTTTTAGCGATTGGAGACATAAATAAGCTCTATTTGACGACTCTGCTACGAGTGTGATCATGTGTCTTAATTGGGCGTTCTGAGTTTTATGGGAGCTATAGTTTACTTTGACATCTGTGCAACGAAAAGTGGAGTTATGGCTTCATAAATAAGTTAAATGCCTGATTTTAACTTTATGTGACGATTATGCAACCGGCCATGACTCACTCACTCACTCACTGATCACGATTTCTGGAAAACTACTGGATGGATTGCAACAAAACTTGAATTGGGATTTCAAGATAATAAACCCCAATAATAGTTATATGGTTATATATTTATGTCCAACGGATCTCGAAAACGGCTCTAACGATTTTCACGAAATCTGGAACATAGTAGGTTTATGATACAAAAACTCGATTGCACTAGGTCTTATCCCTAGGAAAACTCGCTGAAAGACATGAAAAAGATTATTCATCCTTGGAAAAACAGATGGTAATTTCGTCGTCTGTCGATAACAGAAGATGCGTGTGCCTTTGTGGGAGAGAAACAGAATGTTCAGCTGTGTAATCAATCAGCTTATCTCACGAGAAATATTTTCTAGAAATTTTAATCAACTTGATAAAAATAATCTGATTCAAGTTTATTTATTTGCCATAAAAAATACATAATAATAAAATAAATATTCCAAATTCAAAAAATGGCACTACCTGCAAAGAACAACTTGTGCTCCGGCAGTGAGTTGGAACAACTAGGTTACAGCAAACCATTCTAGATTAAAGTCGATATCAGAATTTTCAAAGTTAATTTATTTATACATTTTACAGTTTTAAGTGATTAGTGAGTGTTACTTTGTTATTCAATTTGGTTTGTAAACAATCTAAACTAGAACTTTTCTGTTCCAAATATTTGGTTGGAAATTGGACTTGAATTCAAGTGTATAGAACATAACCTACTTTTTGGACTATTATAGTGTGTATAAATCGAAATTCGGGGAAGAAATAGTTTTGGGCTGTGCACATTAGTCCTTCCCCAATCATATAAAATAATTGTGCTCTGTATATCAATAAATAAATAAATAAATACGAACTATGCTTTTATGCTTCTATGTTTTTGTACTCCGGAGCGAAGTTCGATGCCCCGATATTTGAGATATTAATTGCATGCATCATTGCATGCAGTTGATAATCCACTCGACAGCTGATTTATGATGAATAATTCTAAAGTCTAATTTTCATGGTCCTATTGGCGTTCGAAGGAGACTCCTTTTCCTTTTGTATTATCCTTAAAATACAAAATTTCCAAAAAACCGTGATATAGGCCTATACGTCGACGCGAAATTCAAAAAGGAACATACCTGTCAAATTTCATGAAAATCTATTGCTGCGTTTAGCTGTAAATGCGGAACATAAATATAAACATATAAACATAAAGAGAAATGCAAAAAAGTCGACTTGAATCTTAGACCTTACTTCGCTCGGTCAATTATTATGAGACTGCAAAAAGCTGTCGAACATTCTACCTATCAAGTACCTTGTAATTGACTATAGAAGGTAAGCCGTTCAAGCAGCCACCTTTTGGTTGCCCGAGTGGCTACCCCCAGTCAAAAAGAAATGCTGTTGATGGACTACTCGACCTGACTGCTTAACAATCAAAACTAAAATAAAAGGTTACTCTTTAGTGGTCTGCTTAGTAAGAGGCCTGTGACTGACATGGACTAACAATAATTATTTTCAATACTCTTTATTTTTAGCTGCTATTTAATAACTGCAATCATGATTCTAGAACAACGGTGACTGGTCTGGCCAGAGCATTTTTTGAATTGTAGCGCCAATCCCAGACTACAGTTCTGCCCGTAGCTGGCTTGTGCGCTAGTGTCGATTCGTCCAGCTGTTTGCCTTGCCATCTTTTCTAGCCCAATCATTCTTGTTCAGTCGACCAGTCGTTCTTGTTCGTTTTGTCTTGTCTTGTTGTGAAGACCGAGTTGTAATTTGTAATGTAATTTCCATCGGAAATTTCTAGTAATTGATTTTTAAGTGTCGTGTGTGTGGATTATAAATATAACATCGTAAATAGTGTTAAATTGAATTAATTTGCATCAGTTTGAATTTATAAAGAATCAGTTTGAGCTTCGTTCGAAATACAGTATACAGAGCCTGCAAGTTGAACACGGAAAACCAGCCTGGAAGCGAAAACCTATCTTTTTCCCAGATTTCTTCCCACCTCAAATCTGACCAAAACACCTAATAAAGGCTTCGAAGGGCGAGTAGACAAAATTGGATTAAATCTGGTGAGTTTTTGCTCTTTTTATTGTTCATTAATGCAGAGTTTAACTGTACCAATAACCTGGCTCAAATTGAAGAGTAAATTTTGCTCCTTGTTTCTATTTGATAAATTGAATAGTAAATTACAGTCCACTGGTAGCTCTAGCCTGAGCTTTGTTCAGATCATTTTGATCCTCCGAACCGGCATGAATTTAAATTTGTAATTTGTTGATTAATTCACACACATTAGATTTAAGCAATTTCGTATTTGTCCAATGTTGGCATGTTCAGAATGGTCTGATCTATGCACAACTTTAGTTTGTTGTAGCCTTGTTCTAGAGCAAGGTTTCTTGTCAATTTGTATTTGTCTGAAATTAAATTTATTTCAGTTAAAATTGTAATTTTCCTGAAACTAGGCTCATTGTGCTCTTTTTCTCAGGAATTTGTTTGTTGGATTTTGTATTGTACATGTTAGTGAAGGTTAATCACAGCATGATTTTGTTTGTTCAATTCAACAAGTTATCGTTTGTTTGTGAGTTGTTGGAAGAACATTATCTAATCATATAGTTTTGTCTTCAGCAGTAACTTGTCTTGTGAATTGATAATCAAAGTTTAACTTTGATAACTTACTAGTCGTGATTTTTCCTTCCATTTAGTTTTGAACTCATTCTTGTTTTTTTGTCTGTTGTTTGTATTGTCGGGGCTGAATTGTTTTGTGTATGAGTTCAAGATTGAGTAAAAATTGTCGTAGTAAAACTCAGTGTGCTCAATGTCGAGAATCTCATCATTCTTTATTGCACTTTTGCAGATCAAGTTCCAATGAAGGTGTTGCGTCCTCATCGAACTCCAAGGCAGGTGGCACATCACCTATTAGTTGTTGTTCTACATCCAATGATGTAGAAAATTCGACCGTTGTGTTGTCGACCGTCACTGCACATATTCGAGATTGTAATGGTCAGCTTTGTGATGTTCGTTTCTTGATTGACACCGGGAGTCAGTGTCATTTTGTTACAGCCAAATTGTGTCGGTGTTTGAGACTACCATTCCAGCCCATGAAAACCGTTGTTCGTGGATTCGGTGGTGGTACTAGTGAAGTTCGAGGTCATACTTGTGTGTCGATTCAGTCGAAGTTGGATCCTACCGTCAAGTTTTCGATGGATGCCACTGTGGTAGATAAAATCATCGACAAGTTGCCTTCTTGTGAAATCGACAGATCCAAACTTCATCATCTTGAAAATCTCACACTGGCTGACGACAAATTCTACCTTCCTAGTAGAATAGATGGCATCATTGGTGCAGAGTTAGTTCCTCACTTGCTACGTGGGAGTCCTAGTACAGGTGAATTGCACGAATTGATGACTGTTAATAGTGTCTTTGGTCACATTCTGATGGGGAGAGCGCCGATTCTCACTTCAACAAAGAATGTGTCGAATTGTTTTACAGCCATCTGTAGTCCATTCGTTAGTAGTCCATCATTGGATAGTTTTGTGGAACGTTTTTGGGAGTTGGAATCGTGCCCTGCACCAAGCTGTCAACTGAAACCGGACGAGTTGGAGTGTGAGGTAAATTTTCGGAAGTCTGTACATCGTGTGAATTCTGGTCGTTTTGTTGTTGCCTTGTCATTTGCGGAGCCGCCCAGCAGCTTGGGGGATTCGTATGCTGTCGCCGAACGCCGACTGCTGAGTTTGGAGAGACGACTAGAGCATGACAGCAATACTCGTATTTCATATCATGAAATATTGATTGATTACCTACGTCAGGGTCACATGTCGTTTGTAGCAGATCAGACAGACCGAGGTGGTTACTACATACCGCATCACGCCATCGTGAAAGCAAGCAGCACTACCACGCCCATCCGAATTGTATTTGATGCTGGTTCCAGAACATCATCGGGTTTGTCATTGAACCAGGTTCTTCATGCTGGTCCCAAATTGCAGACTGACATTTTTGTTTTGTTAGTCAATTTTCGTTTGTTCCCAATCGCACTAACTGCCGACATTAAACAAATGTATCGACAGATATTAGTGGAGGACTCCGGCTGTCGTTATCAGCGTGTATTGTGGAGATTTTCGCCGGAGGATCCGATCGAAATTTATCAGCTCAATTGTGTTGTTTTTGGTGTTTCAAGCTCTCCATATTTGGCACTTCGCACCGTCCACCAGCTTGTAGAGGAGGATGGAAATCGTTTTCCAGCAGCCAAGGCGAGAATACCAAGAGACATGTTCATGGACGACTTAGTCACATCTGTCGCCACAGAGTCAGAGGCCGCGGAGCTGTATCATCAGTCCAAGCAGCTGTTTGAGGGAGGAGGTTTCTCGCTCACAAAGTGGACGTCAAATTCACCATCAATGCTGGAGAAATTCTCGGAGGAAGAGAAATCGTTTTCGTACAAGGATTTCGAAGCAGACAACTCCTTGGCTATCTTGGGATTGAATTGGCAACCTAGTACTGATCTGTTTCAGTTTTCCGTCAAGTGTGGTGAGGTCGTCACTACTAAGCGTTCTATTCTGTCAGTGATGGCTCGTATCTATGATCCTCTTGGTCTCTTGTCACCGTTTACGTTATTTCTAAAATGTCTTGTCCAGAAACTGTGGAAATTAGGAGTGGATTGGGACAAGAAGCCGCCTGAGTCTATATGCACTCTTTGGGAGAATTGTCAAAAAGAGTTGCCTCTATTATTAAAATTTGCTGTTCCACGTCACGTTGGTTTGTTTCAGGATTCTCACATCAGTTTGATTGGTTTTTGTGATGCATCATTGTCGGGTTATGGTGCAGTTATCTATGTGAAGTCGCAGAAGGAGAGCGAGGAGTCAAGAGTTGTATTATTGTGTTCCAAGTCCAAGGTAGCACCATCTAAAGTTGTTTCGATACCTCGTTTGGAGTTGTGTGCGGCACTCTTTTTGGCAGAACTCATGAATTCAGTAGTCACTATTATTAGTGAACGTTGTCATGTGTCTCGTATTGTCGCACTCTCTGATTCGACAGTCACCTTGTGTTGGATTAATGCTCCATCCGCAAAATGGCAAACTTTTGTTGGTAATCGCGTCGCAAAAATACAGGATTCTTGTATACAGGAGTGGATGCATGTTGCCGGAATTGAAAATCCCGCTGACTGTTTGTCTAGAGGTTTATCACCAGTTGAGCTTGTGAACTTTCCGTTGTGGCTCTCAGGTCCATCATGGTTAGCAGAGGACGAATGCGATTGGCCCGTCCGAACTCAAATGGAAGAGATCGTGGATCCACCGGAGGCGAAAAAACCGTCAGTGTTGACAGTCACAAAATCTCCTGATTGTAACAGCAATGCAGTATATTCATTGATTGGTCGTTGTTCGTATTATGGTCGTCTTTTGAGCATTGTAATTCTTGTTCTCAAATTCTTACGAATCTTACCCCAATCAGAGGAATCAGATTTCGATGTTGCTGAGAGGTATCTATGTAAAGTGGTACAGAAGATACATTTTTCATCTGAATTTGTGCAATTGGAGAAGGGAGAAGATTGTTCTATGCGCCTACGTCGCCTGTCTCCATTCATTGATAAAGGCGTGATTCGCGTCGGCGGTCGTTTGTCTCATGCTGGACTGGAATTTGAGACTTGTCATCAGATGATCCTACCAAAATCCGACGCTTTCGTATCGATGTTGATTGATTATCATCACAAGAAGAACTGTCATGCTGGACCTTCGTTATTGTTGTCCTTGATCAGACAGAAATTCTGGATACTGTCTGCTCGCTCTATTATTCGTATTTGTGTGTTTAAGTGTAATCGTTGTTTCCGTGTTCGACCTAGTAATGATGCAATCATTCCAAAAATGGGTGACCTGCCTGCTTGTCGAGTGTCAAAATGCAAACCATTTGAAAATTGTGGTGTGGATTACGCTGGTCCTTTGCATATTACTATGACGAGACGTCGTAATCCTTGTATTTTGAAAGCCTACATTTGTCTGTTTGTGTGTATGGCAACAAAGGCGGTACATATTGAGTTGGTATCGGATCTATCAACGCCCATGTTTTTAGCTGCGTTTCGTCGTTTTTTGTCACATCGTGGACCCTGTCGTGTGATGTATTCCGATTGTGGTACTAATTTTGTAGGTGCCAAGGAACAGTTGCGAAAGATATCTCAACTTTTGAATTCGTCCAAGTTTCAAACCACATTGACTAGTCAACTCGCCGAACACAAAATTGAATGGAAATTCATTCCCCCTGGTTCACCGCATTTTGGAGGTCTATGGGAGGCAAATGTCAAATCTGTAAAGTTGCATCTGTTCCGAGTAATTGGCAATCAACTTCTCACCTATGAGGAATTGAACACGGTGTTGGTGCAGATTGAAGGTGTCCTGAATTCCCGCCCACTGTGTGTACTGAGTGAGGATCCGTGTGAACCGCTCGCTTTAACCCCAGCGCACTTTTTGACGCTCACACCGTTGAAATCGTTTCCCATGCGGGACGTGGACAGTGTCCCTGTGAATCGTCACCAGGTATGAATTGATTGGTCAACTCATTCAATCGTTCTGGAACCGATGGAGAAGAGAGTACCTGCACGAACTCCAAAGTCGTAAAAAATGGTTGAAATCACCCACTTCTATCAGTGTGGGAACGGTTGTGGTAGTGGACTACCAAACACACCTCCAGTGCAGTGGCCACTGGGTGTCATCGAACAGGTGTTTCCGGGAAGTGACGGCGAGGTTCGAGTGGCGAGTGTTCGCCTGAAAACTGGTATTTATAAAAGACCAGTTACAAAACTGTATCCACTCCCAACTCAATAGTTGTTTTGCTTGTTGCATTTTTTTCTTTGTGTTGTTTTTTTTTTGTGTTGGTGTTTTTTGTTCTTCTTTGGCATGTCTGGATTTTTTCCTTTCTGTGGTTTTTTTTCAGTTTTGTAACTTGGCTGAAAAATAGTTTTTCAGAGGCGGGGGTATGGTCTGGCCAGAGCATTTTTTGAATTGTAGCGCCAATCCCAGACTACAGTTCTGCCCGTAGCTGGCTTGTGCGCTAGTGTCGATTCGTCCAGCTGTTTGCCTTGCCATCTTTTCTAGCCCAATCATTCTTGTTCAGTCGACCAGACGTTCTTGTTCGTTTTGTCTTGTCTTGTTGTGAAGACCGAGTTGTAATTTGTAATGTAATTTCCATCGGAAATTTCTAGTAATTGATTGTTTAAGTGTCGTGTGTGTGGATTATAAATATAACATCGTAAATAGTGTTAAATTGAATTAATTTGCATCAGTTTGAATTTATAAAGAATCAGTTTGAGCTTCGTTCGAAATACAGTATACAGAGCCTGCAAGTTGAACACGGAAAACCAGCCTGGAAGCGAAAACCTATCTTTTTCCCAGATTTCTTCCCACCTCGAATCTGACCAAAACACCTAATAAAGGCTTCGAAGGGCGAGTAGACAAAATTGGATTAAATCTGGTGAGTTTTTGCTCTTTTTATTGTTCATTAATGCAGAGTTTAACTGTACCAATAACCTGGCTCAAATTGAAGATTAAATTTTGCTCCTTGTTTCTATTTGATAAATTGAATAGTAAATTACAGTCCACTGGTAGCTCTAGCCTGAGCTTTGTTCAGATCAGTGACTTTTTTGTATAAACTTAATTATTATCTGGTACTTGCTGATTGCTAAGTAGAATACAGCGTACCTGTTTATTATACCTACAACTTGAAACTTATTATTATCTGAGAAATGATTCCGAAGAATATAATAGAGATCACTATTTTCCGAAGTAATAATAGAGATTATTACCATTTTTGCAGTCAGTAAGATTGGAGAGTGAGTCTTCATTCAGAGAGAGAACTGTGAGTGAGTGAGAACTTTCATTCAAATTGGAAAACCCTAGCAGGTTGTTTGGTTGACTTTGAGAAACTACAGAGTAATAATTGACGGGGTGTCAAGTAGTCGACTTAATCACTACTTGATGATTCTGTATGATAGACTATTTCAATATGGCATACCGGCTATCCTAAACCTTCATGTCGGGTGTAACTAAACACCGTGATATGGTATCTTGAATCACTTCACAGGAATTTTGAGGGGATTGTTAATATTTGAATAATATTTGAGGCAATTTTATAACGAAAAAATGGTAAGTCTCATGAATGGTCCAGCTCATAGAAAAAACATAGTCTTGCAGGCCTAAATCAGTCTTTCATATGAATTTATAAATTGGCTGAGTTATATGCAGTATTAACTATAGTCTGACTTCTAAAAATCCATACTGGATCACCACGTTCCAATTCCGTTAGAATCTAATTGAATCAAAAACGTATGAATATGTTCAATTGGATCCCCAGTTGCGCACTAGAGACCGATTTTAAAGAAGTCAGAGATAAGCCCAGAATCAGAGGTTTACTAGCGTTTTCTCAACTTTTATAAGAACCAATGAACAGAAAATGATAAAATATGGTTTAGGTAAGGCTCTATAGATGTATGCCCGGTTGCAGAGTCGTCACATGAAGTTGAAAATCTGGTGTGGCGCACTCACACAACTTTCCTTGCCGTTATGAAAATTGATCATCTGACGCTAGCTTTCAAGCGTATCTCAAGTCTATTATTCAAAGATCTGAGCCAGCTGGTGACAGGACAATAACGCTGGAGACACACGAGGTCAGCTATCTCTTCATAGTGATTTAACTATCTCTATCAAGTGATTTAACTATCTCTATCAGGTGATTTGACTATCTATTTCAAGTGATTCAACTATCTCTTCCATAGCCTTGCGTTCTTGATGATTGATATTTAATAGAATCATCAGTTGCTAACAGTTTGCAATTGAATAATCACATTTTCTTGAATTTCGAGCTTATTTACAATTTTAGCTGAAAAAGTTAAATCGATATTAATTGTAGAAATTTTCATGCTCAATCTTTTCCACTTAAATTTTTTTGTTCAAACTGTATCTGAAGCCTGATAATGGAAATCTAAAATCAACTTTGCATAGATGGGGCGGAGCTCCTGAAACCTTTACATATATTGAACTCGTGGCAGTTGATAGAGCTTATCAATGATTTTTTCAAGGTATAATGATTTGATCAAAATCGTTGGAGCCGTTTTTGAGAAAATCGTGAAAACCCCTGTTTTTGACATTACTTTGGCCATTTTAGCCGCCATCGTGAACTGCATTTGATCGAGATTGTTCGTGTCGGATCCTTATAGGAGAAGGATCTCAAGTTCCAAATTTCAAGTCATTGTTCCAAATTCAATGGGGAGATGAGATATCGTGTACACAGACACACATACACTCATACACACATACAGACCAATACCCGGAACCCATTTTTCGGACTCAGGGGAACTTGAAACGTATAGAAATTGGGGGTACCATAATCTTTTTCGGAAAGCAATTCTTTTCTTACCTATGGTAATAGGGCAAGGAAAGTAAAAACGGTCATTTAAGTTATGGGCCCGAAGTCGTGCTGTTAAATCCAATATCTACACTCGCCAAATGCATTTTTACTTTTCTATACGTTAACAAGGTCCCCTGACTCCAAAAAGTGTGTGTGTGTGTGTGTGTGTGTGTGTGTGTGTGTGTGTGTGTGTGTGTGTGTGTGTGTGTGTATGTGCTCTGTGTACACGATATCTCATCTCCCAATTAACGGAATGACTTGAAATTTGGAACGTAAGGTCCTTACAATATAAGGATCCGACACGAACAATTTCGATCAAATGCTATTCAAGATGGCGGCTAAAATGGCGAAAATGTTGTCATAAACAGGGTTTTTCGCTATTTTATCGAAAACGGCTCCAACGATTTCGATCAAATTCATACCTGAAATAGTCATCGATAAGCTCTATCAACTGTCCCATATCTGTAAAAATTTCAGGAGCTCCGCCCCATCCATGCAAAGTTTGATTTTAGATTCTCAATTATCAGGCTTCAGATACAATTTGGACGAAAAATTTCGAGTGGAAAAGATTGAGCATGAGAATCTCTACAATTAATGTCCAGTAACATTTTCACCTAAAATTGAAAATAAGCTCGAAATTCCACAAAATGTGATTATTCAATTGCAAACTGTTGGCAACTGTTGATTCTATTAAATGATCCACTATGAAGAGACAGCAGACCTCGTGTGTCTCCAGCGTTATTGCCCTGTCACCAGCTGGCTCAAATCTTTGAATAGTAGACTTGAGATGCGCGGGAACACTAGCGTTAGGTTATCAATTTTCATAACGGCAAGGAAAGTTGTGTGAGTGCGCCACACCAGATTATTAGAGGTTGTGATAGCTTTTTTTGAAAGATATTTATAAAAAACCATCTGTAATATTATCGCTAAATATGGTGAGAAATCTCGCCAAAAGCCAAAATTCGCCATATTGTTTATCAATAATATTTTATGTAAGGTGTTCTAGGTCTGTTCACAGTAATGTCGATCGAACTTTCCCCGATGCAAAGACATCGTTAGATAGAAGCATGTACGTGAAAAAAGTGAATAGAGCTGCAGTGTGACTCATGTGTGATGCTAATTCGAGATATAGCTGAAAGGACTTCAGCAAACGACCATCCATTTATATCAGTGATTTTAAACTATGCCTCACATAGCTATGTTTGATTTGATGAACGAATTTGCAACCAGGCAGTAGTGATGAAGGAACCTCCAAATTCCGCTGAATACTTGGCTGTCTCCTGCCTTTTCAATACGATTTTCTAGTTTCTCAGGATGTGCGTGCTAGAAAAAAACTGTTTTGATTCACAGGTCACAGTATTATTAAGGATTTATTCACTATACTAGTTTTTAATGCATTTTCGAAGATTTTCCAAGTATTTTACGACTTGGAGGGGTCTGATATAACTTTTTTTCAGAATTTCACTACAAAAATCTCAATTGAAAAGATAAGGGTCTCGAGCTCATAAAAGGTGTATCAATCCTACTAAATAGAGATTTAATTTCTCTTCCTTTTCTTTCCAACTTTATTCTTCCTTCTTGTTAGAAACTTTCAATTTGAATCAAGTTGCAGGGAATCCTATCTTTCACAAGCTCAATAACTATTGTTTTATACATTTTTTTCAGATTCGGTTGAGAAACACAGTTCTAATGCGCAAATATGTAAATCTCCTGTGATACGACAAAGGCAATCCGTTACCTTTCATACTTTCAGTAATCACAGTTGTTCTCATACTCTCAAATCTTTCAATGGTTCTCATCAAAGAAACGGACAATATCGAAAAGTGTATTCTAGCCGCGAAAGATATCGTTACAATTCTCATACTCTATTCGTGTATTATCAAACGATTCCTCAACCCAGAAGACAGTATTCGAGTAACTAGACTCATAGAGGAAGAGTTTATGATCGATGGTTCTCAGATTGTGAATGAAACTGAATGGAAGAAGATAGAAAAGCATAATGATGAGAGAAGAAAAGTTATGCAATCTTCAAGTCAGACTATAATTGTATTGATTCAAGTTGCGTTCTTGGGAATGGTTATGAGGTATTTATTTTTGGAACTTCTGGGAGCCAGTTCGGTGAACGATCCTAGAGGCTATCCAACTCCCCTCGTCTCCTTCATCCCTTCTCACTATGATTCTTTTTTCATCTACATTTATGCTTTGCACAGTTTACTTATAGTTTTTTTCGCTCTAGAAGGGTTTAGTGTGTATGTTTCGCTTCTACTGGGCGTTAATAGAATAATTACGAATTTTGAGATGATCTACATACTTCTTGATGGAATCGGCAATGATTATCCAGGTTTCAATGAGAGTGGTAGAGTTGATATAAGACAAAATAATAGAATGGATAATCTTGGCATGGAGAGACTTCGAAAATATTTGGGGCTGATAGTGCATCACCATCAGAATCTCAATCGGTAATAATTGATTCGTAAAGTTTATTGGATCACTAACGTAAATAAATAAATAAATAAACGTAGAGCTTCAGTATTTTCAATATATAAAATTAAAATATGAAATATGATTATCGATATCACTATTGATACGGTATCTGTAATAAAAGTTTTATAATTGGAATAATATTCACAATAAAATAATAATTGATATTATTATAAGTATAATTATTATCATTGATAATGGCAGAAATATGTACTGTAGAGGAGAAGAAGCTTAGAGTGAATATTGTGATGACATTTCGAAATTTTCAAAGCCATGAATTATCATGGAATCGATGGAAAAGGGTACTGTACTGGTTATTTTTTATTTATCTCAACTGTTTTTCTTGCCTCAATTAGAACCAGCCAAACTCTACAAAACACAGTTTCTTTATCATTGTTGTCTCCTGTGAGTATTGAATTCTGTGGGTACGTGCCACATGTTACATTCCAGTTTTACATTCCCTGTCTAAACGGAGATTTTCGACTGCCAGGTTAACTGTCTATAGTCACTAGTGAGACACACGTTAAAATGGCAGTATTTGTTCAAGATTGGTGTTATTATACTCTTGTCTATCAATCGACAAAGCAGATATAATTTCTACAGAAGGCAATGGCAAGGTAGAGAATCGGCAACGCTATTCTTCTATCTTCCTCCAGTCAAATGTCCAGTAAAATGTAATAGTAGTGACAAACCTGATCAGATTGAGCTCCACCATGTCAATTCTATAGTTCTTCTGGTATACCGTAGTTATATTGCCACGATTCAAGAAAAGAATATGAGTCATATGTAAAATTTTTTCTACGTAGAAAATTAAAGCGATTGCAGTTGAAAGAGAACCACTATAAAAAAGCAAGTAGCGACTCACTGAAACAAGATCTTAATAATGACTAACTAAAATTGCAGAGGGATGAGCACAAAGTATACTTTTCTCACATCTTTATATTTTTAAACATAATTTCTCCCAGATTGCCCAGTCATTTTATAAAACTAATATCTTAGGATCGTCCTGTTATCAAATCTGTCTGCTATAATAAAAAATTAACTCATTTCCATCGTTTAAAATTGATTATGTTTTTTCATCAGTTTAATGATTTTTTTCAGAATCTTCAATGATTGTGCTGCAGTCTCTTGGTATGGGTTATTGATGATAAGTCTTCTTATAGCGATTGATACGTGCTTCAATATCTACTTAATGTTGCAGGTGAATATCATGCTTTGAAATTATCACTTAAAAATAAGCAGGTGGAATTATGTATTGTAATCACTGGAAATAAGAGAAAACAATAATTATCATCCCAGAAAAACATTTCTATAGCTGGAAATTACTGAGATATTGCAATTATTCAAATGCAAATTTATAGAATTCAGTTATACGTGAAAAGGATAACGGGCAAGGTTATATGAGATTGTCTTTTGGGAAGAATTGATATTGTGGACAAAATAGTTAAAAAAATTTATATTATTGAACGAAAATCCAAATCAGTTGCTGTAATTCACCCCGAAGACTTCTGCTACTGCAAATTTGATATTGACAACAGGGTAAACAGCTAAATGGAAATTCGAAGAGCGCTACTATTCAAGAATCATTTGTCAGCCACGGAATTTCGAATTTCCATCTAGCTGTTCCATCAATATTTGCAGTAGCAGAAGTCTTCGGAGTGAATTACAGCAATTAATTTAGATTTTCGTTTAATAATATTAATTTCTATAACTATTTTGTCCAAAATATCAATTTTTCTCGAAAACCAATCTCATATACAGTATAACCTTGCCCGTTATCCTTTTCATGTATAACTGAATTCTATTAATTTGCATTTGAATAATTGCAATATCTCAGTAATTTCCAGCTATAGAAACGTTTTGCTGGGATGATGATTATTTTCCATTTCCGTACATGCTTCTATCCAACCAAGTCTTGGCATCAGGGTAAATTTCAATCGACATCACTGTGAACAGACCTAAAAGACCCCACATAGAATTGATAAACAATATGGCAACTCTTGGCTTTTGGCGAGATTTCTCACTATAATATTTAGCGATTTGGAGGCTATAAACAACTTGAAAAATCTGGTGTGGCGCACTCACACAACTTTCCTTGCCGTTATGAAAATTATTGATCACCTGACGCTAGTGTTCCCGCGCATCTCAAGTCTACTATTCAAATATTTGAGCCAGCTGGTGACAGGGCAATAACGCTGGAGACACACATGAGGTCTGCTTAGTGAATGATTTAATAGAATCAACATTAATTTGCAATTGAATAATCACATTTTCTTGAATTTAAAGCTTATTTTCAATTTTAGGTGAAAATGTTACTGAACATTAATTGTAGAGATTTTCATGCTGAATCTACTCCACTTGATAATCTTTGTTTCAATTGTATCTGAAGCCTTATAATTTGGGAATCTATCTGCATTGATGGGGCGGAGCTCCTGAAATTTTTACAGATATGGGACTTGTGGCAGTTGATAAAGTTTATCGATGACTATTTTAGGTATGAATTTGATCAAAATCGTTGGAGCCGTTTCCGAGAAAATCACGAAAAACCCTGTTTTTGACAACATTTTCGCCATCTTAGCCGCCATCTTGAATTGCATTTGATCGAAATTGTTCGTGTCGGATCCTTATAGTGAAAGGACCTTAAGTTCCAAATTTCAAGTCATTCCGTTAATTGGGAGATGAGATATCGTGTACACAGACGCACATACACTCATACACACACACACACACACACACCACACACACACACACACACCACACACACACACACACACACACACATACAGACCAATACCCAAAAACCACTTCTTTGGGACCTTGAAACGTATAGAAATTTAGAAATTCGGGTACCTTAATTTTTACTTTCCTTGCCCTACTACCATAGGTAAGGAAAGTATTGCTTTCCAAAAAAAAATAAGGTACCCCAATTTCAAGTTTTCTATACGTTTCAAGGTCCCCTGAGTCCGAAAACATGATTTTTGGGTACTGGTCTGTGTGTGTGTATGTGTGTGTGTGTGTGTGTGTGTGTGTGTGTGTGTATGTGTGTGTGTGTGTGTATGTCTGTGAACACGATAACTCCATTCCTAATTAACCGATCGACTTGAAATTTTAAACTTAAGGTCCCTATACCATGAGGACCCGACAATAAGAAATTCAATAAAATTCAATTCAAGATGGCGGAAAAAATGGCGGATAATTACTAAAAAACCATGTTTTTCACGTTTTTCTCGAAAATGGCTTTAACGATTTTCTTCAAATTTATATCATGGATAGCTATTTATAAGCCCTATCAACTAGCATAAGTCTCATTCTGGGAAAATTTCAGGAGCTCCGTAATATTCTTGAGAAAAATGGCGGAAAATGACTAAAAAACATGTTTTTCACGGTTTTCTCGAAAACGGCTCCAACGATTTTCTTCAAATTTATACCATGGATAGCTATTTTTAAGCCCTATCAACTGGCATAAGTTTCATTTCTGGGAAAATTTCAGGAGCTCCGTAATATTCTTGAGAAAAATGGCGGATAATGACTAAAAATCCATGTTTTTCACCGTTTTCTCGAAAACTGCTCTAACGATTTACTTCAAATTCATACCATGTATAGTTATTTATCAGCTCTATTAACTGGCATGAGTCTCCTTTCTGGGAAACTAATGGGGGGTCCACCCCATCCTTGAGAAATGGACTTTGTAACCTCCTTCTCGTGCATGAGGTAGGTAGGTAGAGCAGTTCATAAAAAGAACACATAGTCGAGATATTTCATCTGTAGAACAGCTGTTTTGACGACTTTAAAAAAATGACGACTAAAAAAATCATTGAATTTCACAATTTACACAAAGGAAAAAGTACTCTGAAAACAATTATATATACACATATACAAAAGTCTGATCGTAGTTTCGAATATGAGCAAGGAAAGTTGTGTGAGTGTACCAAAATAAAAATACTTGGACAATTTCCTGATATTCAGATTACCTCAGATTTGCTAGAGCTATGACCTTCCACTTTTGCTTTCGGAAGTGCTTATAATAGACAATATTATTCTCATATATAAATTGTTTATTTTTCTGTGTGGCGAAAAATAACGTTCTCACCATGGGCAAAAATGTTTTTCCGGCTCTCAATCTTTCTAGTCCTCGGCCTACGGCCTCGGACTTGAAAACCGATTTCGAGCCAGAAAAGTCTCATGTTCGGCCCTAGGTGCGAAATATACTATTACGGTTATATGAGGAGGCACAACAGGCTTATGCCCAAAACTGTCCCTTTTCAAATTTATACTACAGTCCAAATCAAAATATAGGTTAAACTACTATCACTCATCAAAATAAAAATTTATTTACACTTCAAACAAACACAATCATCATCAATTACAAATAGATATACTATGAATTCGATTTAGAATGATATATTATGTTTGCTACACTATTTGTTAATATACTATGTACTATATTCTACACTAACAGCATCTAGTTACCATTTTGGACTTTCTGAAATAAATATGCTTTCTAAAAAGAAGAGAAATAACAAAAATAAGTTTTTCTTGCTAAATTTTTTATCCTTCTCGTGAGATCAGCTGAGGAATAACCCACACATGCACTCGCTCACTCACTTCCATTACGGTATCGACAGATGACAAAATTTCTAGCTGTTTTTCCAAGTACTTATTTATCCTATTAATGTCCTTCAGTTATCCCAGGGTTGAGATCTAGTGCAATCAAGTTTTCATATCATATACCTACTTTGTTCCAAATTTCGTGAGAATCGTTAGAGCCGTTTTCGAGATCAATGCACATATAGATACTAGTAGTTCTGTGAACAGTAGACCTCACGCAGTATTCTCATCCACAAGTACCTGATTGAAACTATAGACTTTATGGAAATACAGCATTAGACTGGCTTCAACTCACATCTGTGTAATCACTTGTCAGCTGATTTATGATGAATAATTCTCTAGTCTGATTTTTACACTAATATTGGCGTATGAAGGAGGCTCCTTTTTCCTTTCATATTATCCTTGAAATGCAAAATTTCCAAAAACCTTGTATATACGTCGACGCGCAATTAAAAAAGGAACATACCTGTCGAACTTCATGAAAATCTATTACCGCGTTTCGCCGTAAATGCGCAATATATAAACATATAAACATTTAAACATTAAGAGAAATGCCAAACCGTCGACTTGAATCTTAGACCTCACTTCGTTCGGTCAATAAATATATACATGAAAACATCTAAACATCTAAACATATAAACATCTAAACATTTTATTAACATCTAAACAGAAATTGCTCGTTCAATAGTATAGGATGAATGATACTTTTATCTCTCTCATCAATTCACCCTGCTTCCAGGAGCTAGAATGATTCACGTGAGTGATTTCAAATCAAGCTTACGAGAAGATATCATTTTAAACTTTCTACAAACACCAGGATTACGACTTTTTGTGAGCTTCAGGTTTATAAAAATGGAAAATTCACTTGGAAGATACCGCATTAAACTTTTCCACTACGACCAGCAAAACGTCGTCCAGCATTGGGACTTTAGTCCAGTTAATATAACATAAAAAAGGGGGTGTGCTTGCAATTTATATTGTAGTTCTGATTTTTTAATATATTATGAGGGTACATAAGAGAAGTCCAGAACCAATTTCTTCATGCAAAATTTCCTTGTGCTAGATAAAGGGTGGCCCAAAAACCTCGTATTTTCGACTCATTTTCCAGTTTTCAGCTATTTCTGCCAATCTCGTAATCGGACAGAACAATTTGCTCTAGCTTTTCTTCTAGATTATGAAATTCTGAATAAAATGAGATCATTCGGAACTCTCTATCACCATTGAGTACGGAGTTATGATTTTTCAAAAATGAGTGAAATTTGAAGAAAAAATCAATTTTGATGAATTTTAGTTTTTGATTAACATATCTTCCGATTGTTACCATTTAGATGTATAATTCAAAATCCCTCTGGGCTTGTTTTTGTGCTCTACAATCTGAGATCAGGGAAGCGCTCTATCTCATTTAGATTTCCAGGTACACCTGACAAAAATGCTCCTTGTATTGTGAAAAACACCTAATTTTCAGCTTCAACCATCATCACCAACTACATTGTCTTCACATTGATATTTCGCACAATGACATAAGTTCATAAGATTATGTTCTATGGGAATCACCCTTTAGATTCACTTCATTTCAGTATTTCCTAGTGGAAAGGCGTGCTTGAGGACACCTCAAGGATCTGAATTTCAAACATTTATAACTTCTGACACAATGTTCAGATTTCATCGTACTACACTTCATTCTTCTCGGCTGGTCAGGGCGGTCCAAAATCATGCATCCATAACTTAATGCTATAGTGGGATCCACGTTATAATGACAGTGGAAAAAGATAGGGGAACAGCGTTGCCGAATCTCTGCCCCTTCTCTCAACCCCTCAAAAACTCCAGCTTTCCCAATTTGTGTGCAAAAACATAGCATAAATTATTGTCAGTTACTGCGCATGCGTAGTACCTACGGAAGAACCGTTGCGTGATGTGGAACTCGATATATAGGGGAGGTCAGAAGATACGCAAGCGGCAAAATAGCAAAATACATCCACCCTTCAAATCCACAAATACACGCACATACACAATACCCACGCAGACACATACACACGGTAAAAGTCGTTCCACTATCGGCTAGAAATCTAATAAATGACTTAATATCATCCAAACACACACACACATATACACACGCACTCTCGTAGACCTACTCCAGTTTATGATTTGCAGAGACAGCTTTAAGTAGGCCTATATTTAGGTTCACTTAAAAGTGTCAGCATACAGTATATGCAACAGCATTGCTCCCCATGCTAGCAGTGCTGATTGGTGAATCCGACAATACTCGACACGCAAGTGAGTTCCACTTTTGCTGACGAAGCTCTCGTTCTCTCTCTCACTGTCTCTCATACTCTCTCACTCTCTCTCTTGTATCGTGAATTGTATTGTGGGTTGAAGTGTAAGAGAGGGCCGGCTGCGCTCCAACTTCGCCCTCTTAGTAGGGTTTGAATAAAGACAGCTATTCAATTAAATTCAATTCAATGTCTTTCTCTCTCCCTATTTCTCTCTTTATCTCTCTCTCCCTCTTTGGTAGAGAGTTAGTGGTGAGGATATTTTGAATATTCTTTCCGAAGAATGGACATTGATATGTCCAAAGCTCCGCCAATTTATGTAGATGCATAACAATATAATTATCTATAGTTATTATACTACAAATTACTTTTTCATATCATAAACAGTTCAATAATTATTTTCTTAGTCTATATTATGTAAATTCATCTTTAATTTTGCTGTATTGTAAGCTATTGTATATAAGTGTATAAGACAGTATATATTGTAATCTACATAAATAAAGTACTCAATCAATCTCTTTGGTAGAGAGTTAGTGGGGATGATATTTTGAATATTCTTTCCGAAGAAAAATAGAAGTCTCTAGACTTGAATCGTACGACTCCAGTCTCTCGACTTGAATCCTATGACTCCAGTCTCTCGACTTGAATCCTACAACTCCAGTCTCTCGACTTGAATCCTACGACTCCAGTCTCTCGACTTGAATCGTACGACTCCAGTCTCTCGACTCGAATCCTACGACTCCAGTCTCTAGACTTGAATCGTACGACTCCAGTCTCTCGACTTGAATCCTATGACTCCAGTCTCTCGACTTGAATCCTACAACTCCAGTCTCTCGACTTGAATCCTACGACTCCAGTCTCTCGACTTGAATCGTACGACTCCAGTCTCTCGACTTGAATCCTACGACTCCAGTCTCTCGACTTGAATCGTACGACTCTAGTCTCTCGACTTGAATCCTACGACTCCAGTCTCTCGACTTGAATCCTACGACTCCAGTCTCTAGACTTGAATCGTACGACTCCAGTCTCTAGACTTGAATCGTACGACTCCAGTCTTTCGACTTGAATCCTACGACTCCAGTCTCTCGACTTGATCGTACGACTCCAGTCTATCCACTTGAATCCTTCGACACCAGTCTCTCGACTCGAATCCTACAACTCCAGTCTCTCGACTTGAATCCTACAACTCCAGTCTCTCGACTTGAATCCTACGACTCCAGTCTCTCGACTTGAATCGTACGACTCCAGTCTCTCGACTTGAATCCTACGACTCTAGTCTCTCGACTTGAATCCTACGACACCAGTCTCTCGACTTGAATCCTACGACTCCAGTCTCTAGACTTGAATCGTACGACTCCAGTCTCTAGACTTGAATCGTACGACTCCAGTCTTTCGACTTGAATCGTACGACTCAAGTCTCTCGACTTGAATCGTACGACTCCAGTCTCTCCACTTGAATCCTACGACACCAGTCTCTCGACTTGAATCGTACGACTCCAGTTTCTCGACTTGAATCCTACGACTCCAGTCTCTCGACTTGAATCCTACGACTCCAGTCTCTCGACTTGAATCGTACGACTCCAGTCTCTAGACTTGAATCGTACGACTCAAGTCTCTCGACTTGAATCCTATGACTCCAGTCTCTCGACTTGAATCCTACAACTCCAGTCTCTCGACTTGAATCCTACGACTCCAGTCTCTCGACTTGAATCATACGACTCCAGTCTCTCGACTCGAATATTACGACTCCAGTCTATTGACTTGAATCGTACGACTCCAGTCTCTCGACTCGATTCCTACAACTCCAGTCTCTCGACTTGAATCCTTCGACTCCAGTATCTCGACTTGAATCGTACGACTCCAGTCTCTCGACTTGAATCCTACGACTCCAGTCTCTCGACTTGAATCGTACGACTCTAGTCTCTCGACTTGAATCCTATGACTCCAGTCTCTCGACTTGAATCCTACGACTCCAGTCTCTCGACTTGAATCGTACGACTCCAGTCTCTCGACTTGAATCATACGACTCCAGTCTTTCGACTTGAATCCTACGACTCCAGTCTCTCGACTTGAATCGTACGACTCCAGTCTCTCCACTTGAATCCTTCGACACCAGTCTCTCGACTTGAATCGTACGACTCCAGTCTCTCGACTTGAATCTTACGACTCCAGTCTCTCGACTTGAATCGTACGACTCCAGTCTCTCGACTTGAATCCTACGACTCCAGTCTCTCGACCTTACGTTTTTTCACTCATTGTCACTATTCAGTTCCATGCTACTCTATTTTCTAACCATACTTTATTGGAAATATGAGATCTAATTCGACACTAATTTGCATGTAGCCTAACAAATTTTATATTAATTATTTTATCAAAATAATTCGTATTATTCATAGAAAATGCACGATACTATGCAACTCAAGACGAGGCTCGACCAACATGTCGAGTCGACGCTCGGCTCAGTCTCGAGGTCATGAGGTCGCGGAGACTAGAATCGACTGGTCTGAGTGTCACCATTTGAAAACAATTAAAAGATTGCTATGATTTTTAATTTGTATAGTACATGCAAGAAGCTTCTATTTGAATATATATAGTGAGATCCACGTTATAATGACAGTATTTGATCAACTTTGGTTTTGCTATCCTTGTCTATTATTCGACAAAGCCGGTGGTACTATCCTTTTCTAGGTTCACAACGATGTCAATTATGTTTTTGACAGTGTTGAAATATAATTAAATAATGCAGAGAATCGGCATCGCTATTCTCCAATCTTTATTCACTGCCTTTATAACGTGGACCTCACTATACACAATAATTTAATGCTTGAATAAGCTGAATGAAATAATATGATGTCTTAAATTGAATGAGTTCGATGAATTTAAGGAGAGCAGAAGGCTACTGTAGAAGGCTGTGAAAACGGAAAACCGGCAACAATTAATTCCTATAATCTCCACTGACTTTAACACGTGAATCTCACTAAGAAGCCACGTGTAGATAAAATTTTAATGTAGGTTGCATGAACATTTTACAAAATTTAACAGTGATTAACTGCTCATTAAAGACGTCATCCTCTACTTAAACAAAATTACTACTTAGACAAAACAAAATTACAAAGAATTACGAAACAAATAAAACACAATAAAATTTTACAAATATAAAAATCTGGTGTGGTACACTCACACAACTTTCCTTGCTCATATTCGAAACTACGATCAGACTTTTGTATATATGTATATATAATTGTTTTCAGAGTACTTTTTCGTTTGTGTAAATTGTGAAATTCAATGATTTTTTTAGTCGTCATTTTTTTAAAGTCGTCAAAACAGCTGTTCTACAGATGAAATATCTCGACTATGTGTTCTTTTTATGAACTGCTCTACCTACCTACCTCATGCACGAGAAGGAGGTTACAAAGTCCATTTCTCAAGGATGGGGTGGACCCCCCATTAGTTTCCCAGAAAGGAGACTCATGCCAGTTAATAGAGCTGATAAATAACTATACAGAGTATGAATTTGAAAAAAATCGGTCAAGTTATTTTGAAAAAATCGTGAAAAACATGGTTTTTTAGTAATTATCCGCCATTTTTCTCAAGAATATTACGGAGCTCATGCAATTTTCCAAGGAAAAAACTTATGTCATTTGATAGGACTTATGAATAGCTACCCATGGCTTGAATTTGAAGAAAATTGTTAGAGCCGTTTTCGAGAAAACCGTGAAAAACCTGGTTTTTGGTCATTATCCGCCATTTTTCTCAAGAATATTACGGAGCTCATGGAATTTTCCCAGATATGAGACTCATGCCAGTTGATAGTGCTTATGAATATCTATCCATGGTATGAATTTGAAGTAAATCGTTAGAGCAGTTTTCGAGAAAACGGTGAAAAACATGGATTTTTAGTCATTATCCGCAATTTGTCTCAAGAATATTACGGAGCTCCTGAAATTTTCCCAGAAATGAAACTTATGCCAGTTGATAGGGCTTAAAAATAGCTATCCATGGTATAAATTTGAAGAAAATCATTGGAGCCGTTTTCGAGAAAACCGTGAAAAACATGGTTTTTTAGTCATTTTCCGCCATTTTTCTCAAGAATATTACGGAGCTCCTGAAATTTTCCCAGAAATGAGACTCATGCTAGTTGATAGGGCTTATAATAGCTATCCATGATATAAATTTGAAGAAAATCGTTAGAGCCATTTTCGAGAAAACGTGAAAAACATGGTTTTTTAGTCATTTTCCGCCATTTTTCTCAAGAATATTACGGAGCTCCTGAAATTTTCCCAGAAATGAGACTTATGCTAGTTGATAGGGCTTATAAATAGCTATCCATGATATAAATTTGAAGAAAATCGTTAGAGCCATTTTCGAGAAAACGTGAAAAACATGGTTTCTTAGTAATTATCCGCCATTTTTTCCGCCATCTTGGATTGAATTTTATTGAATTTCTTATTGTCGGGTCCTCATGGTATAGGGACCTTAAGTATAAAATTTCAAGTCGATCGGTTAATTAGGAATGGAGTTATCGTGTTCACAGACATACACACACACACATACACACACACACACATACACACACACACACATACACACATACACACACACAGACCAATACCCAAAAATCATGTTTTTGGACTCAGGGTACCTTGAAACGTATAGAAAACTTGAAATTGGGGTACCTTAATTTTTTTTGGAAAGCAATACTTTCCTTACCTATGGTAGTAAGGCAAGGAAAGTAAAAAACCATGGGCTTTGTGTTTGGGTGTGATGGAGAAGAGAAAAAATCTGGTGTGGTACACTCACACAACTTTCCTTGCTCATTAAACTGGGAGCCTCATTCTTAAACGACAATAATTTAGAGAAATAACATAATGACGATTGGCGGCAACATAATTATTTGAAACTACGATCAGACTACTGTATATGTGTGTATATAATAGTTTTCAGAGTACTTTTTACTTTCCTTGCCCTACTTCCATAGGTAAGGAAAGTATTGCTTTCCAAAAAAAAATAAGGTACCCCAATTTCAAGTTTTCTATACGTTTCAAGGTCCCCTGAGTCCGAAAACATGATTTTTGGGTATTGGTCTGTGTGTGTGTATGTGTGTGTGTGTGTGTATGTGTGTGTGTGTGTATGTCTGTGAACACGATAACTCCATTCCTAATTGACCGATCGACTTGAAATTTTAAACTTAAGGTCCCTATACCATGAGGACCCGACAATAAGAAATTCAATAAAATTCAATTCAAGATGGCGGAAAAAATGGCGGATAATTACTAAAAAACCATGTTTTTCACGGTTTTCTCGAAAACGGCTCTAACGATTTCCTTCAAATTCAAGCCATGGGTAGCTATTCATAAGTCCTATCAAATGACATGAGTTTTTTCCTTGGAAAATTGCAGGAGCTCCGTAATATTCTTGAGAAAAATGGCGGATAATTACTAAAAAACCATGTTTTTCACGTTTTTTTCAAAATAACTTGACCGATTTTTTTCAAATTCATACTCTGTATAGTTATTTATCAGCTCTATTAACTGGCATGAGTCTCCTTTCTGGGAAACTAATGGGGGGTCCACCCCATCCTTGAGAAATGGACTTTGTAACCTCCTTCTCGTGCATGAGGTAGGTAGGTAGAGCAGTTCATAAAAAGAGCACATAGTCGAGATATTTCATCTGTAGAACAGCTGTTTTGACGACTTTAAAAAAATGACGACTAAAAAAATCATTGAATTTCACAATTTACACAAAGGAAAAAGTACTCTGAAAACAATTATATATACACATATACAAAAGTCTGATCGTAGTTTCGAATATGAGCAAGGAAAGTTGTGTGAGTGTACCAAAATAAAAATACTTGGACAATTTCCTGATATTCAGATTACCTCAGATTTGCTAGAGCTATGACCTTCCACTTTTACTTTCGGAAGTGCTTATAATAGACAATATATTCTCATATATAAATTGTTTATTTTTCTGTGTGGCGAAAAATAACGTTCTCACCATGGGCAAAAATGTTTTTCCGGCTCTCAATCTTTTCTAGTCCTCGGCCTACGGCCTCGGACTTGAAAACCGATTTCGAGCCAGAAAAGTCTCATGTTCGGCCTAGGTGCGAAATATACTATTACGGTTATATGAGGAGGCACAACAGGCTTATGCCCAAAACTGTCCCTTTTCAAATTTATACTACAGTCCAAATCAAAATATAGGTTAAACTACTATCACTCATCAAAATAAAAATTTATTTACACTTCAAACAAACACAATCATCATCAATTACAAATAGATATACTATGAATTCGATTTAGAATGATATATTATGTTTGCTACACTATTTGTTAATATACTATGTACTATATTCTACACTAACAGCATCTAGTTACCATTTTGGACTTTCTGTAATAAATATGCTTTCTAAAAAGAAGAGAAATAACAAAAATAAGTTTTTCTTGCTAAATTTTTTATCCTTCTCGTGAGATCAGCTGAGGAATAACCCACACATGCACTCGCTCACTCACTTCCATTACGGTATCGACAGATGACAAAATTTCTAGCTGTTTTTCCAAGTACTTATTTATCCTATTAATGTCCTTCAGTTATCCCAGGGTTGAGATCTAGTGCAATCAAGTTTTCATATCATATACCTACTTGGTTCCAAATTTCGTGAGAATCGTTAGAGCCGTTTTCGAGATCAATGCACATATAGATACTAGTAGTTCTGTGAACAGTAGACCTCACGCAGTATTCTCATACACAAGTACCTGATTGAAACTATAGACTTTATGGAAATACAGCATTAGACTGGCTTCAACTCACATCTGTGTAATCACTTGTCAGCTGATTTATGATGAATAATTCTCTAGTCTGATTTTTACACTAATATTGGCGTATGAAGGAGGCTCCTTTTTCCTTTCATATTATCCTTGAAATGCAAAATTTCCAAAAACCTTGTATATACGTCGACGCGCAATTAAAAAAGGAACATACCGTACCTGTCGAACTTCATGAAAATCTATTACCGCGTTTCGCCGTAAATGCGCAATATATAAACATATAAACATTTAAACATTAAGAGAAATGCCAAACCGTCGACTTGAATCTTAGACCTCACTTCGTTCGGTCAATAAATATATACATGAAAACATCTAAACATCTAAACATATAAACATCTAAACATTTTATTAACATCTAAACAGAAATTGCTCGTTCAATAGTATAGGATGAATGATACTTTTATCTCTCTCATCAAATTCACCCTGCTTCCAGGAGCTAGAATGATTCACGTGAGTGATTTCAAATCAAGCTTACGAGAAGATATCATTTTAAACTTTCTACAAACACCAGGATTACGACTTTTTGTGAGCTTCAGGTTTATAAAAATGGAAAATTCACTTGGAAGATACCGCATTAAACTTTTCCACTACGACCAGCAAAACGTCGTCCAGCATTGGGACTTTAGTCCAGTTAATATAACATAAAAAAGGGGGTGTGCTTGCAATTTATATTGTAGTTCTGATTTTTTAATATATTATGAGGGTACATAAGAGAAGTCCAGAACCAATTTCTTCATGCAAAATTTCCTTGTGCTAGATAAAGGGTGGCCCAAAAACCTCGTATTTTCGACTCATTTTCCAGTTTTCAGCTATTTCTGCCAAATCTCGTAATCGGACAGAACAATTTGCTCTAGCTTTTCTTCTAGATTATGAAATTCTGAATAAAATGAGATCATTCGGAACTCTCTATCACCATTGAGTACGGAGTTATGATTTTTCAAAAATGAGTGAAATTTGAAGAAAAAATCAATTTTGATGAATTTTAGTTTTTGATTAACAATATCTTCCGATTGTTACCATTTAGATGTATAATTCAAAATCCCTCTGGGCTTGTTTTTGTGCTCTACAATCTGAGATCAGGGAAAGCGCTCTATCTCATTTAGATTTCCAGGTACACCTGACAAAAATGCTCCTTGTATTGTGAAAAACACCTAATTTTCAGCTTCAACCATCATCACCAACTACATTGTCTTCACATTGATATTTCGCACAATGACATAAGTTCATAAGATTATGTTCTATGGGAATCACCCTTTAGATTCACTTCATTTCAGTATTTCCTAGTGGAAAGGCGTGCTTGAGGACACCTCAAGGATCTGAATTTCAAACATTTATAACTTCTGACACAATGTTCAGATTTCATCGTACTACACTTCATTCTTCTCGGCTGGTCAGGGCGGTCCAAAATCATGCATCCATAACTTAATGCTATAGTGGGATCCACGTTATAATGACAGTGGAAAAAGATAGGGGAACAGCGTTGCCGAATCTCTGCCCCTTCTCTCAACCCCTCAAAAACTCCAGCTTTCCCAATTTGTGTGCAAAAACATAGCATAAATTATTGTCAGTTACTGCGCATGCGTAGTACCTACGGAAGAACCGTTGCGTGATGTGGAACTCGATATATAGGGGAGGTCAGAAGATACGCAAGCGGCAAAATAGCAAAATACATCCACCCTTCAAATCCACAAATACACGCACATACACAATACCCACGCAGACACATACACACGGTAAAAGTCGTTCCACTATCGGCTAGAAATCTAATAAATGACTTTAATATCATCCAAACACACACACACATATACACACGCACTCTCGTAGACCTACTCCAGTTTATGATTTGCAGAGACAGCTTTAAGTAGGCCTATATTTAGGTTCACTTAAAAGTGTCAGCATACAGTATATGCAACAGCATTGCTCCCCATGCTAGCAGTGCTGATTGGTGAATCCGACAATACTCGACACGCAAGTGAGTTCCACTTTTGCTGACGAAGCTCTCGTTCTCTCTCTCACTGTCTCTCATACTCTCTCACTCTCTCTCTTGTATCGTGAATTGTATTGTGGGTTGAAGTGTAAGAGAGGGCCGGCTGCGCTCCAACTTCGCCCTCTTAGTAGGGTTTGAATAAAGACAGCTATTCAATTAAATTCAATTCAATGTCTTTCTCTCTCCCTATTTCTCTCTTTATCTCTCTCTCCCTCTTTGGTAGAGAGTTAGTGGTGAGGATATTTTGAATATTCTTTCCGAAGAATGGACATTGATATGTCCAAAGCTCCGCCAATTTATGTAGATGCATAACAATATAATTATCTATAGTTATTATACTACAAATTACTTTTTCATATCATAAACAGTTCAATAATTATTTTCTTAGTCTATATTATGTAAATTCATCTTTAATTTTGCTGTATTGTAAGCTATTGTATATAAGTGTATAAGACAGTATATATATATTGTAATCTACATAAATAAAGTACTCAATCAATCTCTTTGGTAGAGAGTTAGTGGGGATGATATTTTGAATATTCTTTCCGAAGAAAAATAGAAGTCTCTAGACTTGAATCGTACGACTCCAGTCTCTCGACTTGAATCCTATGACTCCAGTCTCTCGACTTGAATCCTACAACTCCAGTCTCTCGACTTGAATCCTACGACTCCAGTCTCTCGACTTGAATGGTACGACTCCAGTCTCTCGACTCGAATCCTACGACTCCAGTCTCTAGACTTGAATCGTACGACTCCAGTCTCTCGACTTGAATCCTATGACTCCAGTCTCTCGACTTGAATCCTACAACTCCAGTCTCTCGACTTGAATCCTACGACTCCAGTCTCTCAACTTGAATCGTACGACTCCAGTCTCTCGACTTGAATCCTACGACTCCAGTCTCTCGACTCGATTCCTACAACACCAGTCTCTCGACTTGAATCCTTCGACTCCAGTCTCTCGACTTGAATCGTACGACTCCAGTCTCTCGACTTGAATCCTACGACTCCAGTCTCTCGACTTGAATCGTACGACTCTAGTCTCTCGTCTTGAATCCTACGACTCCAGTCTCTCGACTGAATCGTACGACTCCAGTCTCTAGACTTGAATCGTACGACTCCAGTCTCTAGACTTGAATCGTACGACTCCAGTCTCTCGACTGAATCCTACGACTCAGTCTCTCGACTTGAATCCTACGACTCAGTCTCTCGACTTGAATCGTACGACTCCAGTCTCTCGACTTGAATCGTACGACTTCAGTCTCTCGACTTGAATCCTACGACTCCAGTCTTTCGACTTGAATCCTACGACTCCAGTCTCTCGACTTGAATCCCAGTCTCTCGACTTGAATCCTACGACTCCAGTCTCTAGACTTGAATCGTACGACTCCAGTCTCTCAACTTGAATCCTACAACTCCAGTCTTTCGACTTGAATCCTACGACTCCAGTCTCTCGACTTGAATCGTACGACTCCAGTCTCTCAACTTGAATCCTACGACTCCAGTCTCTCGACTTGAATCGTACGACTCCAATCTCTCGACTTGAATCCTACGACTCCAGTCTCTCGACTTGAATCGTACGACTCCAGTCTCTCGACTCGAATCCTACAACTACAGTCTCTCGACTTGAATCTCACGACTCCAGTCTCTCAACTTGAATCCTACAACTCCAGTCTTTCGACATGAATCCTACGACTCCAGTCTCTAGACTTGAATCGTACGACTCCAGTCTCTCAACTTGAATCCTACAACTCCAGTCTCTCGACTTGAATCCTACGACTCCAGTCTCTCGACTCGAATCGTAAGACTCCAGTCTCTTGACTTGAATCCTACGACTCTAGTCTCTAAACTTGAATCAGACGACTCTAGTCTCTCGACTTGAATCCTACAACTCCAGTCTTTCGACTTGAATCCTACGACTCCAGTCTCTAGACTTGAATCGTACGACTCCAGTCTCTCAACTTGAATCCTACAACTCCAGTCTCTCGACTTGAATCCTACGACTCCAGTCTCTCGACTTGAATTGTACGACTCCAGTCTCTTGACTTGAATCCTATGACTCCAGTCTCTCGACTTGAATCAGACGACTCTAGTCTCTCGACTTGAATCCTACGACTCCAGTCTCTCGACTTGAATCCTACGACTCCAGTCTCTAGACTTGAATCGTACGACTCCAGTCTCTAGACTTGAATCGTACGACTCCAGTCTTCGACTTGAATCCTACGACTTCAGTCTATCGACTTGAATCATACGACTCCAGTCTCTCCACTTGAATCCTTCGACACCAGTCTCTCGACTTGAATCGTACGACTCCAGTCTCTCGACTTGAATCTTACGACTCCAGTCTCTCGACTTGAATCTTATGACTCCAGTCTCTCGACTTGAATCGTACGACTCCAGTCTCTCGACCTTACGTTTTTTCACTCATTGTCACTATTCAGTTCCATGCTACTCTATTTTCTAACCATACTTTATTGGAAATATGAGATCTAATTCGACACTAATTTGCATGTAGCCTAACAAATTTTATATTAATTATTTTATCAAAATAATTCGTATTATTCATAGAAAATGCACGATACTATGCAACTCAAGACGAGGCTCGACCAACATGTCGAGTCGACGCTCGGCTCAGTCTCGAGGTCATGAGGTCGCGGAGACTAGAATCGACTGGTCTGAGTGTCACCATTTGAAAACAATTAAAAGATTGCTATGATTTTAATTTGTATAGTACATGCAAGAAGTTTCTATTTGAATATATATAGTGAGATCCACGTTATAATGACAGTATTTGATCAACTTTGGTTTTGCTATCCTTGTCTATTATTCGACAAAGCCGGTGGTACTATCCTTTTCTAGGTTCACAACGATGTCAATTATGTTTTTGACAGTGTTGAAATATAATTAAATAATGCAGAGAATCGGCATCGCTATTCTCCAATCTTTATTCACTGCCTTTATAACGTGGACCTCACTATACACAATAATTTAATGCTTGAATAAGCTGAATGAAATAATATGATGTCTTAAATTGAATGAGTTCGATGAATTTAAGGAGAGCAGAAGGCTACTGTAGAAGGCTGTGAAAACGGAAAACCGGCAACAATTAATTCCTATAATCTCCACTGACTTTAACACGTGAATCTCACTAAGAAGCCACGTGTAGATAAAATTTTAATGTAGGTTGCATGAACATTTTACAAAATTTAACAGTGATTAACTGCTCATTAAAGACGTCATCCTCTACTTAAACAAAATAACTACTTAGACAAAACAAAATTACAAAGAATTACGAAACAAATAAAACACAATAAAATTTTACAAATATAAAAAACCATGGGCTTTGTGTTTGGGTGTGATGGAGAAGAGAAAAAATCTGGTGTGGTACACTCACAAAACTTTCCTTGCTCATTAAACTGGGAGCCTCATTCATAAACGACAATAATTTAGAGAAATAACATAATGACGATTGGCGGCAACATAATTATATGAAACTACGATCAGACTACTGTATATGTGTGTATATAATAGTTTTCAGAGTACTTTTTACTTTCCTTGCCCTACTACCATAGGTAAGGAAAGTATTGCTTTCCAAAAAAAATAAGGTACCCCAATTTCAAGTTTTCTATACGTTTCAAGGTCCCCTGAGTCCGAAAACATGATTTTTGGGTATTGGTCTGTGTGTGTGTATGTGTGTGTGTGTGTGTGTATGTGTGTGTGTGTGTGTGTGTATGTGTGTGTGTGTGTGTGTGTATGTGTGTGTGTGTATGTGTGTGTGTGTATGTCTGTGAACACGATAACTCCATTCCTAATTAACCGATCGACTTGAAATTTTAAACTTAAGGTCCCTATACCATGAGGACCCGACAATGAGAAATTCAATAAAATTCAATTCAAGATGGCGGAAAAAATGGCGGAAAATTACTAAAAAACCATGTTTTTCACGTTTTTCTCGAAAATGGCTCTAACGATTTTCTTCAAATTCATATCATGGATAGCTATTTATAAGCCCTATCAACTAGCATAAGTCTCATTTCTGGGAAAATTTCAGGAGCTCCGTAATATTCTTGAGAAAAATGGCGGAAAATGACTAAAAAACCATGTTTTTCACGGTTTTCTCAAAAACGGCTCCAACGATTTTCTTCAAATTTATACCATGGATAGCTATTTTTAAGCCCTATCAACTGGCATAAGTTTCATTTCTGGGAAAATTTCAGGAGCTCCGTAATATTCTTGAGAAAAATGGCGGATAATGACTAAAAATCCATGTTTTTCACCGTTTTCTCGAAAACTGCTCTAACGATTTACTCCAAATTCATACCATGGATAGATATTCATAAGCACTATCAACTGGCATGAGTCTCATTTCTGGGAAAATTCTGTGAGCTCCGTAATATTCTTGAGAAAAATGGCGGATAATGACCAAAAACCAGGTTTTTCACGGTTTTCTCGAAAACGGCTCTAACGATTTTCTTCAAATTCAAGCCATGGGTAGCTATTCATAAGTCCTATCAAATGACATGAGTTTTTTCCTTGGAAAATTGCAGGAGCTCCGTAATATTCTTGAGAAAAATGGCGGATAATTACTAAAAAACCATGTTTTTCACCATTTTTTCAAAATAACTTGACCGATTTTTTTCAAATTCATACTCTGTATAGTTATTTATCAGCTCTATTAACTGGCATGAGTCTCCTTTCTGGGAAACTAATGGGGGGTCCACCCCATACTTGAGAAATGGACTTTGTAACCTCCTTCTCGTGCATGAGGTAGGTAGGTAGAGCAGTTCATAAAAAGAACACATAGTCGAGATATTTCATCTGTAGAACAGCTGTTTTGACGACTTTAAAAAAATGACGACTAAAAAAAATCATTGAATTTCACAATTTACACAAAGGAAAAAGTACTCTGAAAACAATTATATATACACATATACAAAAGTCTGATCGAAGTTTCGAATATGAGCAAGGAAAGTTGTGTGAGTGTACCACACCAGATTTTTTACGGAAAGCAATACTTTCCTTACCTATGGAAAGTGAAAACATATGGAGAGAAAAAATAATTCACTTATATACAGGTGGTTTTTAAACATCTTCCCAAAAAAGGTATCACAACCTCTAAAATGCATTTGGTGGGAGTAGATATTGGATTAAACAGCACGACTTCGGGCCGATAACTTAAATGACCGTTTTTAGCTATTGGAGACATAAATAGGCTCTTTTTGACGACTCTGCAACGAAGTCATGTGTTCAATATGGCGTTTTTACTTTCCTTGCCCTATTACCATATGTAAGGAAAGTATTGCTTTCCAAAAAAAATTAAGGTACCCCAATTTCAAGTTTTCTATACGTTTCAAGGTCCCCTGAGTCCAAAAACATGATTTTTGGGTGTTGGTCTGTGTGTGTGGGTGTGTGTGTATGCGTGTATGTGTGTATGTGTGTATGTCTGTGAACACGATAACTCCATTCCTAATTAACCGATTGACTTGAAATTTTAAACTTAAGGTCCTTATACCATGAGGACCCGACAATAAGAAATTCAATAAAATTCAATTCAAGATGGCGGATAATTACTAAAAAACCATGTTTTTCACGATTTTATCAAAAACTGCTCTAACGATTTTCTTCAAATTCATACCATGGATAGCTATTTATAAGCCCTATCAACTGACATGAGTCTCATTTCTGAAAAAATTGCAGGAGCTGCGTAATATTCTCGAGAAAAATGTCGGATAATTACTAAAAAACCATGTTTTTCACGGTTTTCTCGAAAACTGCTTCAACGATTACCTTCAAATTCATACCATGGATAGCTATTTATAAGCCCTATCAACTGACATGAGTCTCATTTCTGGGAAAATTGCAGGAGCTGCGTAATATTCTCGAGAAAAATGGCGGATAATTACTAAAAAAACCATGTTTTTCACGGTTTTCTCGAAAACGGCTTCAACGATTTTCTCCAAATTTATACCATGGATAGCTATTTATGACCCCTATGAACTGACATGAATCTCATTCCTGGGAAAATTGCAGGAGTTCTGTAATATTCTCGAGAAAAATGGCGGATAATTACTAAAAAACCATGTTTTTCACGGTTTTCTCGAAAACGGCTCTAACGATTTTCTTCAAATTTATACCATGGATAGCTATTTATAAGCCCTATCAACTGACATGAGTCTCATTCTGGGAAAATTGCAGGAGTTCTGTAATATTCTCGAGAAAAATGGCGGATAATTACTAAAAAACCATGTTTTTCACGATTTTCTCAAAAATTACTCGACTGATTTATTTCAAATTCATACTCTGTATAGTTATTTATCAGCTCCATCAACTGGCATGAGTCTCCTTTCTGAGAAACTAATGGGGGGTTCGCCCCATCCTTGAGAAATTGACTTTGTAACCTCGTGCATGAGGTAGGTAGTTAGAGCAGTCTATGAAAATAACACATAGTCGAGATATTTCATCCGTAGAACAGCTGTTTTGACGACTTTTTAAAAATCATCGGATTTCACAATTTACACAAAGGAAAAAGTACTCTGAAAACAATATTATATACACATATACAGTAGTCTGATCGTAGTTTCAAGTAATTATGTTGCCGCCAATCGTCATTATGTTATTCCTCTAAATTATTCTCGTTTGAGAATGAGGCTCACAGTTCAATGAGCAAGGAAAGCTGTGTGAGTGTACCACAACAGATTTTTAGTTTTATGGGAGCTATAGTTTACTTTGACATCTGTGCAACGAAAAGTGGAGTTATGGCTTCATACATAAGTTAAATGCCTGATTTTAACTTTATGTGACGACTCTGCAACCGGGCATGAATGTTGAAGGAGAATCTCATATTTATGCGGCAGCAAAATTAAACAGATATAAAATAAGAAATTCAATTCAATTAGACACCAATAATCCCATTTTTAATAGAATCGTGCAAATCTGAATCCAAAATTTATAGTCCTAGTTCATAAAATCATATGGATATACTAAAATGTGATCAAACATAAGAAGCAGTATTTATTTATTTTCAAATATCTTAAAAATGGCATCAATGTCCGAAACATGTTGTGACAAAGCAATCATTTAGAAGGGTACTGAGATTTATATTTTTATTCATATTAAAAGTAGCCCTAAAGAAAAAAAGACAACTGAATTCTATTTTTTCCATTTATGGAACTCCTATTCCCCACACTTATTACAGTATTTCAATTGAGCAACTATTGCCTTGAAATTCCAATGCACTTTGTTGAATATTATTCCATTTTTTCTCAGGCTCAAGATCCAAAGATTGCCATGAACTATACTGCATCATGTTTCTGTAACAATAGTCTCTTGCTCCTTTGCTACTACAGCGGTCAACGTATTTCCAATCAGGTAATACTGCTTTATGTATACCTATGTTCTCTAATTTATTCTTTTCATTTACACATGCACAAAATCACAACAATGATCGGGAAAGAAACAACTGTTCCAATATTACTTGAAACAATAATATTATTGCCGATTACTTGAACATAAGATACTATAGTCAACCGCACGAAAATAGTCCGATAGAAATTGAAACAGATGAGTCACTTTTTATCCCCCAGCACTAATAGACGTTGTCAATTCGCCAAGTGTATAATGAGAATACTAATGAATTCTCATTTATAATCAGGTGGGGACAATGTTGATTAACTCTTGTTTGGCAATGTTGTACTCATTTTTTCCAATATTTCCATGGAACTAGTTTCGTGTGATTAAATATTTGCTATGAGCACTTATAGGTGAAGGGGATTACAAAAGCGTCGGAATCGCCCGTGGTGGAATTTTCTCTAACTGAATTCGTCAATTGGGTCACAATTTAACACGAGGATGGAAATTTCAATTGAAAATTCAGAAAAGTTCTTATTGTAAAAACACTAAAACTAGTAAGGCCTTTTTTCTTTCACTTTTTTACTCTTTATCTTGATTTTTTACTGCATTATAGCATAGTTAAATCTTGAAGGTATGCAAAAATTATATTGAGGACACATTCATTTTATTTCAAACTGCTATTCACTTATGTTTTTTTCTCAAAAATGTTCTTTCATGTAAGAGTTATATTCTTCTTCTTCTGGCATTACAGCTTGCTGTGAGCTTTAGCCTCTCGCACTAGAGCCCTCCACACATCACGGTCACATGCCTTTCGTCTCCATGCCACAACTCCCATCCTCCGGAGATCATCCTCCACTTCATCTCTCCATCGATTGCGTGGCCTCCCTTGTCGTCTTCTACCCTCCATCCTGGCCATAAATTGCTTTTGGCATTCTTTGATCCGACATTCTCTCAACATGACCAGCCCAGCGCAATCTTTGTGATTTGATGAATCGTACCACATCCTCACCCTTTAGAATTTCATTTATTTCATCATTTGACTGTCTCCTCCAGACTCCATTGTCATTGATGCCTCCATATATGCGCCTAATAATCTTCCTTTCGAAAACTCTCAGTTTGGTGGCATCAACTGCAGTTAAATTCCAGGTTTCTGAACCGTATGTGATTATTGGTCTTACCAGTGTCTTGTAAATGTTGAGCTTGGTTGCTCTAGATAGTGATTGAGAGGTAATTAATTTAACATTCGCAAAGTAGGCACGATTTCCAGCTATCAATCTCTGTCTTATCTCGTCACTCACTTTATAAGCACTATTCACGTCAACACCCAGGTATGAGAAATGTTGTATGCTTTTAAAGGACCATTCTCCAGCTTCGAAGTAATTTACTCTTCAAGCAGCATTTCTTGTTATTATCATGTGTTTAGTTTTTTCTGCATTTACATCCAGGCCCATCTTCCTCCCTGCCATCAGGAGCTCCTCGAACATACCTTTTAGCTCTCTTTAGTTTCTGGCAATGAGTACACTATCAAATGCCTCACGGAAATCCACAAACAGCATGTGTAGGTCAATAGAATGTTCATATGCTTTTTCCATCATTTGCCTTATAACAAAAAGTTGGTCCACGGTTCCTCTTTGCTTTTGGAAGCCACACTGATACTCCCCTACAATTTCCTCTGAGTAAATACTCAATTTCCGCAGTAGGAGATTTGAGAAAACCTTATATGCCATATTAAGTAGGGTTATTCCTCTGTAATTAGCACAATTCATTATATCTCCTTTTTTATAAATTGGGCATATCACACCTACCTTCCAGCTTTCTGGCAGTTCTTCTTCATTCCATATTTTAACAATTATTTCATGAAGCTCTTTAGTTAACGCACTTCCAGCATTCTTTAATAATTCACTGGTCACTCCATCTTCACCAGGTGCTCTGTGATTTTTCAATCCCTTAATTGCACACTCAACATCTCCCAGTATTGGTGCCTGTATATCTGGCTCGACACTTTGATACTGAAACCTTTCCATTATTATATATTGATCATTTCTTTCTCTGTTGAGTAGTTCTTGGAAATGTTCTGTCCACCTCGCTGCCACTGCAGCTTCCTCATCCAGCATTGCACCAGTCTTGTCTTTGCATCCACTAAGACGTGGGCGGTAACCTTTCCTAAACCATTCATTCTCTTTGTAGAAATTTCTCATTTCATTTCGATCACTGAATTGTTTGATGGATTCCAGCTTCTCCCTCCACATCTCCTTCTTTTTCCACTTACATATCCTGTTTGCCTCTCTCCTCAACTGATCATATATTTCCTGTTTGTGCCTATTCGCTCTCTGCAGCAGTTGCTTCCCAGCCTGGCTCTTTGCCTCAACTGCATCCGAACATTCATGATCAAACCATTCATTTCTTGTCCTTCTTTTCTCTCCAATGACCTGCTCCGCTGTCCTCACAATGATCTCTCTCACAGATCTCCATCTCTCCTCAACCTGCATCTCCTCATTATCTTGAATTTCCAGCTCTTCCATCCCTGGAGCAATCCCGGAGTTGAGCAATCCCTGCTCAACTGACCTTCTGTATCTGTCACCTACATCACGGTCATTGAGTTTTTTCAAGTCCCACCTCTTTCTTTCCTGAGGACGTCTACTCTGTGAATTTGACAGCCTTTCCCTTATAACCGCTTTAACAAGAACATTATCAGAATCACAGTTAGGGCCTCGGCAAGCTCTAACATCGATAACCGATGGAGCATGCCGTGCAGAAGCAATCACATGATCAATCTGATTCATCAAATTACTTCCTGGCACTCTCCAAGTTTCCTTGTGTATTTTTTTATGACCAAAAGCCGTACTTTTGATGAGAAGATTGTGCGCTGCAGCCATTTCCGCCATTAATAATCCATTTCCGTTTGTTTCGTCGTGAAGTGAATGCTGACCAGCAATGCCCCTCACAAAGTCCTCTTTTCCCACCTTTGCATTAAAGTCTCCAAGGATGAGGGTCATGTCATAACGCGGTATTCCATCAATAGCCTTGTAAAGCTCACTATAGAAATCCTCTTTCACTAATACTTCTGCATCCTCAGTTGGAGCATATGCAGATATGAGTGTCATGTTTCTATAACGTCCCTTAATTCTCAATTTGCAGAGTCTATCATTTATTGGTTCAAACACCAATACACTCCTGGAGCATTTTCTTGTGACCAGAAATCCAGTGCCACTTTGTCCACTTTTTTGTTCATTTCTACTATAGTAAATTGTGTATCCCCCTTTCCTGATTTCACCTTGTCCCTTACATCTGATTTCCTGCAATGCTACAATATCAATACCAAACTGAATAATTTCTCTAGCAATTTCCTGCATTTTTCCAGGCATTAGCATTGTTCTTACATTCCACGTGGAAAGTTTCAAATCATATCTTTTAATCCTTTTCCTTTTCCATGATTCCGTTTCATTTCCATTCCAGTTATTTTCCGTGAGATCCATCCGTCCGAGGCTCTGTGCGAGTGTTCTTAACAAATTCATTTTTACAAGATGGAGGAGTTAGCCCCATGCTCAACCCCTAACCTGGAGAACCAGGGTCGTTTGTTTAGAGTTGCCCTCTCCAAGGCACTTGCTTTCACCACAGCTCTCAGAGTGTGCCTATCCTGGTGACCAGAAATCCAGTGCCACTTTGTCCACTTTTTTGTTCATTTCTACTATAGTAAATTGTGTATGCCCCTTTCCTGATTTCACATTGTCCCTTACATCTGATTTCCTGCAATGCTACAATATCAATACCAAACTGAATAATTTCTCTAGCAATTTCCTGCATTTTTCCAGGCATTAGCCTGGATTTCTCCTCATCCGGCCACGAGGCCGTTGACCGGGTGTCACCTAGTAACCCTAGGCAGGGGCGCAGTGGATTCTTAAAGTATGTTATTCACACTGCCTCTGGATGTTGTGAGGCTAATACACAGCATCCACCACTTGCTGGGGTTCCCGGGATTGCCACACCCTTTAACTTTCATAATGAAAGTTCCCCTGAGGGAACAAAGAGTTATATTAACAAGAGTAATTTAAGAGGTTTTAACTGACAAATTGTAAGTTATATTGTATTGTTTTTCATGCGGAATAGATAAATTGTTGAATTTTAATTTCTACCGACTCCTAGAAGATCATAGCTAATACAGTAGTGATGGTCCAGTCAATAAAGACATGAAGAAGGGGGTGTGCTTGCAATTCATATTGTAATTATAGTCTGATTTTTTAATAATTGTTTGTATACATAAGAGAAGTCAGAACCAGTTTTTTCATGCAAAATTTCCTTGTGCTAGATACAGAGTGACCCAAATCCTGTAATGGGCAAAAAATTCGCTCTCGCCTTTTTATATTATGAAATTCTTGATTACTGATTTACAATTTTTCAAAAATGAGTAAGATTTTGAGAAAAATTAGATTTTGATGAATTTCAGTTTTTGATCAACAATATATTTCGATAGTTAGGCCTACCATTTAATGTATAATTCAAAATCCCTCTGGACATAATTTTGTGCTCTACAATCTAATACCACAGAATACATATACATCATTTGACATACATATTTGTATTATGTGCTAATACCAAGTAGAGCGCTCTATCTCATGTAGATTTCCAGCTACACCTGACAACAATGCTCCTTGTACAGTTGTAGGTATTTTGAAAAACACCTCATTAAACTTTGAAAAGTATTATCACAATATTTTATTTACAAAATTAGAGGCAATGTAGGATAGAAATTTGACTGAGCGAAGTGAGGTCTAAGATTCAAGTTAACGGTTTTGCATTTCTCTTCATGTTATATGTTTTTATGTTTATATCTATGTTCCGCATTTACGGCGAAAGACGGTAATAGATTTTCATGAAATTTGACAGGTATGTTTCTCTTTAAATTTCGCGTCGACGTATATACGTTTCTGGAAATTTTTTCATTTCAATGATAATATAAGAGGAAAAGGAGCCTCCTTCATACGCCAATATTAGAGTTAAAATCAGACTATAGAATTATTCATCATAAATCAGCTGTCGAGTGGATTATAAATTGCGTGCAATCCAATATCTCAATGTAACTTATTGAAAAAACAGCTGTTGTGTGGACTATTAATTGCATGCAGTGAGGCATGAAGCAATTGATAACTTGAAGTAGCATAGTATTTTCTCCCGACTTTTCTCTGCTTTCAACTTGGTAAGCTTTTAATGATAGTAGCATATAGCTGTTGACATCAAATTATTGGCATTGTCGATACAACAACCCAAACAGCCATTAGTCGTTAATAAACTGATATCTCGCCTACACGACAGGACAGGACAGAATTTACTCTGATTGACAGTAAGAGAGGAGACTGTGGTCTAAAACTGCGCGAGGTCTACTGTTCACAGATCTACTAGCTTAAATAGGTTTTCAAAATAAATTTGTGCTACTGGGGAAATCTACCCGACCTGAATAGAAAATGAATTCTAATGGCTCCGCCTTTAACAATATCAACCAATATCAACAATATTAACATGGATTCAGGGACGATAAATCAACAGATACAGCTATAGCAAATTCCATCCACTTAGTTGCAGAGAACTGGGAGCAAAAAAACAGGGTCTCGGCGGTTTTCCTGGATCTCCGGAAGGCATTTTACTCCTTGGACTGGGCAATTCTGCTTTCAGAGATAGAATATATAGGATACGAGGACAGGCAAAGAAATGGCTGGAAAACTACTTAACAAATATGTACCGAATTGTGAAGCTCAAATATAAGAAATGTGGGAGAAAAATGACTGCTAGGTCTCTGCCCCAGTCTATGAGAAACGGAGTGCCACAGGGATCTGTGCTGGGGCCCTTACTCCTCCTCATTTATATTAATAGCTTGCCTAAAAAACTCCCAAGAGCTTCAGAATGCTTACTTTTTGCTGATGACACTACAATAATAATAAATGAGAAAACCTAGGACGAACTACAGTCACATTATAACACAACAATTGCCTCAACAAGAAAAGCCTTGTTGGGATTAAAATTGAATATAAACAGTTCAAAGAGTACCATAGTAAACTTTGAAGCACAGGCAAGGACCATCATGAATGCTGGTAGCCAGTTGAGTACTGAGGAGAAGTTCACGGGTTGAACAACATTCCTGGGCATAATATTGGATAGAAACTTAACATGGCGGGAGCACATTGAATCACTGTATAGCAAATTATCCACATCACTCTATGGGATAAGAAGAATAAGGAGAATAGCAGATAAAACACTGCAATGATGGCCTATCATTCATTATTCACTTAACACATCAGTTTTGGCATAGCCTAATAGCCTGGGGAAGCGCACCGCACACATACATAGAATAAAAACTGATATTACAAAAGAAATCAATAAGGATTATGAACTGTTTGTCATATGATGCTCACTGCAGGCATTATTTCAGGAGGGGCAGAATCTTTACAGTATTTACAATTTTATATATAAAAAAGTATGTAACGGTTAGGCCATGTAGACACAATATACATGAACATAATACAAGAGGAAAAAACGATTTTGACCTCCCATACAGTAGACTGCTGAAAACGCAGAGACAGCCACATACACAGGGCTTCCGCTTCCATATTTAACTGCCACACGATATAAAAAGTATAAAAGAGCCTAAACCATTTAAGCAAGCTCTAAAAAAATACCTTTTAGACAATCCACTCTATTCACTGAAGGAATTTCCAGTAAAGAATGTGATTGACAAGTAGCGACTTTCATTTTTACCTTGATGCGCCCTTCATCCTTGTGATCAATGTACCTAGAATACAAGGTAGTGGCCACGAAAAGATGCGCAGTAACAAATCCAAACCAGCTGGTCGGTGTGACGTTATTGGTGCTCTAAAAGTCTATTATTTCTATCTTTCCAATGTTAAATTTGGTTAATTTGTAAGTTTTTTTTTCAAAAAGTAAATAATTTTCAAGTCCCATCGACATCTCTTACGATTTGAACAATATTTATCTTCAATTTTTCTAAAAATTCAATACTTTTGGACGGACGGATCTTTCAGAATGATCGATTTTGTAAGAGCCTGCACATCGAATACCTGTTGCTCTCTTATTGAAAATAACATGCTTTCCTGGCTCTTTTATAATTCAATTACTCAATGCTAATGGATTTGATAAATCGATCATTGAATAAGAAATTGAAAACGTGAAAGCATTGATTGTACTATAATATTATTTCTCTCACAATCCTTTATCTTGTCTATGTACCGTATATCATTTATGTAGAATCAATAGAACATCTTGCCGGTTCAACATCTTCAATCCTTTAAGAGTGTACTCTCAATTCAGGAAAAAATGATATACATATATCCACATATTTTAACGAGGTGATAGTTGTCTGTTACGGTCATGTACAATATTTATCTTCATTTTTCCCGAGCAACTTTGTAAGTAATTTTCTAAAAAAGTACATAACTTTCTAGTCCCATCGGAATCACCTACGGTTTATAGGCCTACAATATTTATCTTCAATTGTTTTTAGAAATTCATCACTTTTGAACTCCTAGATCTTCCAGAATGCTCGATAATGTAAGGGCATACCTGTTTGGAGATAGAGAATTTGATACTACTAGGAGGGATACTAGAAGAAGGAATGAATAGATTCAATTTCGCAACATTTGAAAAAAGATGAATGGCTTCAAAGGTTTTCTACTGGTGGTTTTTCACTCAAAGTTTTAATATCTCAACAATATTATAAAGTTGAAAAAAGGTACTGAATTTATTTCTCCTAGTAATACTTTTTATGGCAATATAGGCCTATATTTTTCCAATCACTGTTTTATCATCATAATTCTAGGCTTGGCTTGAATACTTTAATAGTTATCTCAAGCTTCCTCGTTATTTTTTATTAAGTTGTACACATTCGAGCTGTTTCCGTTGTTCATTGTGATATTCTTCCGCAAACTCAACCGATATCTATCCTTTTAATATTGATTCCAATACCAATCTCAATGCAGAAGACATATAAAGGAAAAGCAAACATTGATCTTCTGAAACGGGACGATCAATTTGTTCAATTATACGAATCTATGCTCTTATCTTACGGTTGTAAGAAGGGTGTCTCTATTGTTACTAGGGAAGAATTCAGACAGGATCTGCTTACCCAGTCCTGTATTGATCACTTATTTATTCGACTTACTGATAATAGCCTTACTTGTCATACAGGTGTGATCAACTGGAAAATATCGGATCACTATATCATCAGTTGTAAAATCCTTCACAATTATTTATCAAAAGAAAATCAAAAGTCAGATACTTATAAAGAAATCATAGATAAAAATAAACTTATTGATATGTTGAAACAAAGTGAGTGGAATAGCTGCTTTTCACTCCTTTCACCTAATTTAATTTATGATAAGATTAAGCTGAACTTTGACATAGCAAGTAAACAATGTAAGAAAATAATTCACATTAAAAACATAAAACTCAATTTCAAAAATAATTGGATGACTGAATCGCTTCATAATAAACTCAAAATTAGAGACAGACTGTTTAGGCGCAGTAAGAGTAATCCGTCCAACATCCAGTATAGAAACGAATATCAAAGTTATCGTAACAAACTTAATAAAGAAATCTCTTTAAAAAAACGAGAACACATAATAAAAAAATTTGCCAACTCAAAAAATGACATAAAATCGAAATGGAAATGTATTAATGGAATTTTGGGTAGGGCTTCGGACGATTCTGGTAGCCGAATTCTAAGAGATTTATCCAATAAATTCAACAGTGCATCTGAACTCTGCTCAGCGTTTGCGAAATCTTTCATTAATAATATTAGAAACACGTCACACCTTTGTCCACTCATTCTTAACGACACTGTCCACATTCCACCTAACTCCAGCTTCTATTTAAGGAAGGCCCGGGTTCATGATATAGAAAAAATAGTTGACAATATGGACAAAAATAAATCGCCAGGTATTGATGGTATTGGAGTACTGGAGCTACAACTCTTGAAGGATCATTTGTGTGCTCCACTGTGTCGTATGATCAATTTGTCTATTTCTAAGGGTATATTTCCTGACTCCTTGAAAATCTCAATTATCAATCCAATTTTTAAATCGGGGAAAAGAGACAATCTAGATAATTACAGACCAATTTCGAAACTGTCTACACCAGAAAAAATATTTGAAAGATATTTACTCAAAAATTTAAATAAATATCTGTCTGAAAACGATATTCTGTCCAATGCTCAGTATGGTTTTCAAAAAGGAAAATGTACAGAAATACTTTTATCAAATTTTTCACATAAAATCAATACTTTCCTGAATAACAGATATCATGTGTTAGCCATATTTATAGATTACTCAAAAGCATTTGATACCCTTAACCATAAAATATTGTTAGAAGACCTTAATAGTATAGGAATAACTGGCAACAGACTTAGATTATTTGAGAGTTATTTGAAGGACAGATATTTTAAGGTTAAAATTGACGACAACCACAGTGATTTGATCAGAAATGATGATCTCGGAGTCCCTCAAGGAAGTATACTGGGTCCAGTTCTCTATAATATCTATGTTTATTCCATATCAAGTGTAATAAGACATGGAGAAATTTTTATGTATGCTGATGACACGGCTCTACTAGTCGCGCATAGAGATCCAAGGGCGGCGGAGCAATTACTCCAATCAGATTTCAATCGAATTCTCAGATGGTCTCATGATAGAAACTTGGTAATTAACAAGAAAAAAACAGTTTTAATTCATTTCAAATCACCCCATATTAGATGTGAAGGAACTCCAAAAATCTTTGTTCACAACTGTAAGTGCCTCTTCACTAACTCTTTTGAAAACTGTAGTTGTCCATCTCTGTCTTTGGTCAGTGATACACGTTACCTTGGAATAATGATAGATTGTAGTATGAGATGGCATTCTCAAATTGACAATATATCCAAGAAACTCCAGGCATTAAGCGCTAAAATATCTTATTTACATAAAAACATCACTGTTGATTGCATGTATTTAATTTATAAGTCGTTAGTAGAATCCATTATACGATATGGAGTTCAATCATGGGGAAGTGCTGCAAATTACTTATTATTGAGAATAAATAAAATACAGTTGAGGTAGAAGTTATTTCGTCTAGAATACCCCATCTAAACTTAAATTTGAACAACCTTCAAACCCTACAAATTTTTTATCAAACTCTGACACCAAGAAATTTTTAGACCTTCAAAATAATAGTATTTTTCAAAAATAATTCCCACTATAGACTTCTAGCTCCTCCTGCCCATTACAATTTCAGGTCACCAATAATATACCAAATTCCCCGGTTCAATAATATTTATGGAAAAAGATCTCTGCTCTACATAATACCTTTCCTTTTCAACAAACTACCTGCAAACATAAGAGACTACTCAAAAACGGATGTAATGATCTATGTAATAAACAATCCCAACTTGATTTCAACCCAGTAAAATCGAAATGAGAATAAAACATAGTGATAATTGTACTCTAAATTCTGAAATAAACAATAATTATTTATTATCATTATTTGAATAATAATTTCTAATAGGCCTGTGTACGATGAATTTTCTTTTTCATCTTTCAAATAGCCTAATAGCCTCTAGCCTAAATTATTATATATATGTTGTAAAGTCACTGCCGCCAGCCTGAACGACTAATAATTTAGTAATATTAATATTACATAAAACACTTCCTACTTTATTCCTCCTTTATTCCTTTTAGTTCTTAATCAACTCCTTATTTATTATGCTTATAATGTTATTTATTAACTCTATTACTTTTATTTCTGATTATTATGTTCTTTTTTATTTTCTCATTAATATTGTAATTCCTTTTTTTTCATTTCTTGTATTCACGACAAATAGCCTAATTTTATTTTATTTGTACTTTATGTTAATTTAAAGTTGTGAAAATTTTGTTTTGATATGGCACCTGCTGAAAAACCCATGGGTTTAGCAGGACCCAACATTGTAAAAAATTATTTTCCAATAAAAAAAAATATATAAAAAAAATTGTATGTTGTTTAGACTGCACTTACCACCTACATAACACATGAAATTAATCCCAGCAATTGTTGACATTAGAGATTTTTGGGAACTATGTAGCGTGTAGAGTGACACTCATAACTCTTATTCATGTATCTCATTTACCCAAAACATGTTATTTACCACCTTTATCCACTAATTCGCTTTACATCAATAATTTTTATAAATTGTAAACAGAAAAAGACTAGCCATTTCTGATGTTATAGTGAACGATTCAAGTAAGAGAATATTGAAAAAACAGATTTTGGTAATTTGTTCATTCTTTCTAAAGCCTGCATTATCAATTGGATTGATCAACAATTAAATTTCAATTGAATTTTCGATAAAGAAATCAAGTGACCAAGGCACAATCTAGAAACATAATTTTTATCACATGTACATCACACACACTCTATGTGATAGGAAGCCCCAATATGGACCAAATGAGAGTATGGGGCGATAGTATAACACTCACATCATGAATGCATTATAAACTAAATAAATTGCAATTTGAAAAAACATCTTCAAATATGCCCAACCTCTCCGGTTATAGGAAAATAATGTGGAGATTGAAAAGAATTGGAATTTACCACACATTATCCTGTTTTTTTTAAGTGTATGAGAGTTTAATTTCTGTAATAGAAATGCCCTCCGAGTTGGTTGAAGAGGTTGTCATCCTTTCGTAGTCTTTCAAACAGGCATTCAACCGATCACTACTTGTCTTATAGAATTATCAAGTTTATTAGAAAGAATATACTTTAGGATACTTACAGTAAGAATTCATACGTATACTTTTCAATTTATGATTCATATTTATTGAATACATTATCATTGGATCATGAAGAGTTGGTTCTCCTTTATGAATAAATAAAGAATGGGAGTTTTACAATAAGAGAACAAGTATCAATTGAGAATTCCTATTACATGTATGCATGCTTTGATATATTAATTGATATTTGCCCTTATATTTTGTTGTAGTTTCCAATTAGAAAGATTCAACCAGGAAACTTTTTTCTAATCAAGTATGTCGAAGCCATAATTTTCCTGAAAAAAGAATCCTCCTGAGGGATTAAGCAAGATGTTCTATTGATTCTACATTATATAATATACAGTACACAGACAAGATAAAGGATTGTGAGAGAAATAATTTTATAGTACAATAATAATGTTTTCACTTTTTCAATTCAATATTTAATGATTGATTTATTGAATTCATTAGAATTGAGTAATTGAATTACATAAGAGCCAGAGAAAGCATGTTAATTTTCAATAAGAGAGCAACAGGTATTCGATGTGCAGGCTCTTACAAAATCGATGATTCTGAAAGATCCAGCCGTCCAAAAGTATTGAATTTCTAGAAAAATTGAAGATAAATATTATATGAATCGTAGGAGATGTCGATGGGACTTGAAAGCTATTTACTTTTTGAGAAAAAGACTTACAAAGTTGCTCAATTTAACATTGAAAAGATGGGAAGAATAGATATTTAGAGCACCAATGACGTCACACCGATCATGTGACTCTGATCATTTAAAGATCGAGATGCGCGTGGCCAGTACCTTCATTCTAGGTACCTTGCTTGTGATGTAGGTGGTGAAATAAAAATGAAATAAAATAAATGTTAGAATCGCATCAGGACCCTCGGAGCAGCCCAACCTCAGCCCATTGATAGCAGATAGAATATCATTGGAAGAAGCCCCACTAGCAACAACTCTCTCATCTGACAAAGAGCACCCAGACATCTTCGGAATCCTCATTGGCACATCAGGTGTATTATCCTCATTAACAGACAAAAAGTATTTGAAAAAGTCATCTACGATATCAGCCAAGAGTAAAAATGGTCACGGCTGACTCCACAAAAGAAGTTGTTACTATCTTGAATTCACGTATTTCCAGAAATCTTTCACATTATGTCATTTTCCATGTTGAATTCTAATCAAATACCCATCTTAAGATAGTGAAATTTTAGTGCTAAAAGATGCACGTAAATTTTTCAATATATTGTCATGATAAGGCGAAGTTTTTCTTTTTCTTGAGCACTTATTGACCGAATGTAGTGTGGTCTATGTTTTAACTCGGATTTTCTTTTGTCTGTCGCTGTATGGCGACGGCAAAACGCGTTGATAGAATTGGCAGGAATATTACTTTTCTAACTGCGCGTCGATGTATACACAAGGTTTTTTTTAATTTTTCATTTTAAGGATAATATTAAAAGAAAAGGAGCACCTCCATACTCTGATATCACTATATATATCATCTACTTTGAGGATAGGTTTAATCAGACTATAGAATTATTCATAAGCATTCAGCTGACAATTGGATTATTCATTGCATGCATTACACAGATGTCTTGCCGTTTCTATTTCTATAAGGTGAGGTTTCAATATTTTTCATCTGCAAGCCCATCAGTATAAATATTCTCACATTTGGAAAACAAATTCAATATGTGATTTGAGAATAAAATAAAAAATGATTGAATGAACTAAATAATGCTAAAGAAATTATAATATTCTTGATTGAAAAAATTAATTTTAAAATAGTTGAGAGATATTTTTATTAGATAGAAAGATTATCACGGAACTGGATAAATTATCATATGGGATACAAATTCAAACATGAACTGCGTTTATTAACATATTAAGTGATTCTTTGATCTTGGAGACAACAAATAACAGTTTTTGAGAGTAAATTATAATTCAACTGTGAATTGTGATTCAACTGAATCAACTAGAACAGGTGACATCAGATACTTGTGGATGAGAAAACTGCGTGAGGTCTACTGTTCACAGAACTACTAGTTTTTGACTTTCAAATCCGATACATCAGATGTAAACCAAGGCGGATACTTATTCTTTGTAAGATTCAACCTTTTTCTTGGAATAAATTCATCAAATTCTTGTGAAGTAGGCTACTTCAAAAAATTTATCAAATGCGGAGTCAACATCACTACAACAGATAACAGTCTCAACTGCAATTATTGCGGAGTCCACAGAAATGTACAATACTGAAAAATTCATAGTCCACGATATGAAGAATAATTTAGGCCTTCTTCACAAAGAACGCCCAGGATGAGTATCACCAGGGTAAACCTCACGACCAAGACAGATGATGAGAGCCGAAATGAATAAAGTTTTTGTGATAATTGTATAATATTTTATAAACTATTAGTTCTGTCAACAGTAGACCTCGCGCTCAGTAACTTATATTGACCTGTTGTTATGTTTTCTCAATATTGAATAGTTTATCAATTAAAAATGTCTAGAAAAAATCCTGAATAAACATAGAGCTTTATGTCCTATCGTACCGAGACGTGAGTCCCGGAATGTGAGTGTGAGCGCTGTTATCAGGTCTGGCTGCCGTCGATACGCCAATCCAATCAACCCATCAGAGAACATTCTGTTTTCGTGTTGGCGAAAAATCGGTGTGTTGAAATTAACAAAATAAACTACCATAATGCTGATTTCCTTCAAACTTCATTTCTCACTTTTCATGATTTTAGAAATCAAATTCTTTTCAATAATTTTTTTGCAATTTTAATCATCAGATTAAAAAAAAAATGTATTCTATCAATAACTCCAAACTCCAAACTATAGTTCGTGTAAAACAAGTTGAGACTTGGCCCTCCATCCGAAGAAATTACAGGGTTGCCAAATCGTGTAAAATTGCAAATTTCCAATTCAACGTCAGAATTGGATGTATAATTATATCATCCCCGATATCCTAGTAGTGCTAAAAACGTTTCAGGGTTGAAGGATTAAAAGGAAATTTAACTTTCATGATAAAATTGGAAACATCGCGAAGTTTTGTTTTTCTTTTGAATAACACTTTTCTCAGAATCATGTTGCGTCGTAATGCGTAATAATTTTATATCAAATCAACGGGGAGACTGTCTTCTTTCTATTGGTGTCTGGATCATGTTTATCCGACCCATGGATATTTTTTAATTAATAATTATGTTCGTCAATGTCGAGACATTTCGAGCAGAAAACATGAAATTTTCGACATGTTGGAAACTGTTTGGTTTCGAAAGATAAGTTGGTGATGAAAGCAAGAAAGTTTCTCAGAAATAATTGAAATTGTTTTTTCAATTGTCAAAAGTAGTTGGAAGATCGTATTTTGGTCTTTTAAAGGAATTTTAAAGTTAGAAGAGTGGCTGCATGGTATGCATTGTGTACAAAATTGTATGCTAAAGGCTGGAAATTTACAAGATTATTTGACTGAATTATTTCAAACGCAAGCAGCTGATTGCCTCTAGAAAGGCTGTAATGAAACACCGCTTGGATTATTCAAGGCGAGGTTGTCATTTTCACTATTTATAATCATGAGGCTTGCAGTTGCTGAATTTTTCAATCGTTCTGTATTCTGAATTTGTTGATCCCAGCTATTGATAGCATATGGCGGCTATTATAGATAGCTTTTTTTTTTTTTTATCCCATTGCAATCTAGTCTAAAAAGACTAATGAGCAATTTTTTTCCTAATATAATAACGGGTTAAATATTAATAAGATAGGTAGTTCTCACCAGGACTACTACTTCTAGCAACTAACTTGGAATTAACATTAGATAATAATAGTAATATATATAAATAAAGTATCATGTATTATAATATACACATTCACACTATCAACACTGCTCTGCTTTTGACACTTTCACTCCACAGCACCACACAACTCGAAGGGTTTGGTCCGCTTCAATCTGCGCAGCATATGTGTGTTGTCAAGTAGCTGAGCGACTTCTCCATTTTCATGCCGTTGGATCCTGACTGCATGCTTGCGTGCGAAGCGCCCAATCTCTGTTGCAACGAACTCCACCTCCAGGTCTCTGTGAATGTCGGCGTTTCGGCTGAATCTTGGAGCATCGACAATGTTCCTCAAAACTTTGTTCTGGAATCGTTGGATTACATCGACGTTGCTCTTGCTGGCACAGCCCCAGAGTTGGATTCCATACATCCATATTGGTTTCAGGATTTGTTTGTAGATGAGTATCTTGTTGTAAGTTGAAAGAGCAGAATTTCGGCCTATCAACCAGTATATTTTTCTATATCTCATACCTAGTTCTTCTCTCTTCTTCTTCACATGTGCTTTCCAACGCAGCCTTGCATCCAGAGACATGCCTAGGTATTTGGCCTCGTTAGCAAATGGAACAGGTTTCCCATTGATGGCTAGGGGAATTTGCTCACATTTTCTGTTTGTGAAGTTGACTTGAACAGACTTGGTCTCATTCACTTTGATTTTCCACAGTTTAAACCCAACTGGAGATTTCATCAGCCGCATCTTGAAGTTTCCTCATAGATTCCTGACTGTTGTCGCCCAGAGTTAGTACAGCTGTGTCATCAGCAAATGTTGCCACTGTATCATTTTCCAACTCAGGTAGATCGCTAGTAAACAGTAGATATAGAATTGGCCCAAGAACACTACCTTGAGGTACTCCTGCTCCAATTTCTCTTAGCTCTGAATAGGCGTCTTCCTGCTTGACTCTGAAATATCTTCCCACTAAATACGACTCCAATATTTCAGTGTATTCAATTGGAAGCATAGTTCTTAATTTTGCTAATAGGCCTCTATGCCACACCTTATCAAATGCTTGGGCAACATCCAGGAATACTACACTACAAATTTTCTTCTCTTCAAGAGCCATCTCAATTAAATTGGTGATTCTGTGGACTTGCTCTATGGTGGTGTGTTTCTCTCTAAATCCAAATTGATGTTTTGGTATCAACTTCTTACTCTCTATAATTGGCTTTAATCTTTTCAAGAGCAGTTTTTTAAATAGTTTTGAGATTACAGGTAAGAGAGAGATTGGCCTGTAAGATGTAACATCATGTGGTGCTTTTCCAGGCTTTAAAATCATTATGACTTCTGCAACTTTCCAGTAATCTGGGACATATCTCAGCCTAAAATATGTATTTATGAGGAATGTAAGCTTCAAGAAAATCCTTCCTTGGAAGCTGTTTCAATACATCTCCAGTTATGAGATCAAACCCTGGTGCCTTCCTGGTTTTGATGCTACTATTGATCATATTTTCCACTTCAATTACAGTGACTGGTGTGATCCTCGCTGATTCTTGAACAGTATGTGGAAGATGTTCATCATCATCATAGCTGTCATCAGTTTTTAAGATGTTCTCCAGATGATTTGCAAACCTAGCTGATTTTTGTTTATTGTCTCTAGCCCACGTACCATCCACATTTTTTAATGGATGCATTTTGGCTTGAAGTCTTTTTAATGCACTTTGTAGCTTTCCATAGAGAGTAGTCAGTACTTTTTTCATTAGTCAGCTCAGTGAGATACTTAGAAAATGTTTCATTTTTTAGATTTTTTATTTCTCTTCTGAGCTGCTGGGATAAATTGTTCAGCACAGTTTTGTCTCTTGGATCCCTAGTGTTTTGCCATTTTCTTCTTGCTCTTCTCTTCTGTAATAGAAGATTTTTTATTTCAGAAGGATAGTTGTTGCCTTGAGTCCTCCTTTTTATTTCTGGTGTACTTGCCCAGGCTGCTTGCTGAATGGAGGTCACAAATTTCTCAATTTCTGCTTTAAGCTGATCTTTACTTCTAAGCTGTACATTGAGATCTATGCTTTCCTCCAGTATGAGTCTAAATTGATCCCAGTTTGTGTATCTATTGCAGAGAAATGGAGATGGTTCTCGTTCTATTACACTCTCGCTTAATGTGAGTATAATTGGTGAATGATCTGATGTCAAGTCACAGCTGTCTTCAATTTTGATGTAGTTTGTGGAGAAGTCCTTGATGATGAAAAAGTCTATGAGATCTGGAATTTTTCCTATGTCTGTTGGCCAGTATGTTGGGTTTCCAGTTGATATTGCTTCACATTTGAATTGCTGAATTGCACTAAACAGTTCTCGACCCTTTGTAGTGGTTATCCTGGAGCCCCAATGGGTATTTTTAGCATTGAAGTCTCCTCCTACGATGAACCTTCTTCCAAGATGTTTAAAGAATTCTACGTAGTCTCGATGTTTTAGTGCATGTCTTGGAGGGCTATAAATTGCTGCTAATGACACTTTGCATCCTTTGAGCTCCAGTGATACAACAGAAGCTTGAATTTCATCTGTTTGGTATTCCTTTTCTTCAGTGTGTTGTATTGTTTCTCTCACGATTACTGCACTACCTCTCCTTGCTGAATTATTTGGATGTGTAGTATGGTATGATCTATAGCCTCTGATTTTGAGATAGGATTGGTTTGTCATGTGTGTTTCTGAAATAAGGCAGATGTCTATTTTGTCGTTATGGAGTACTAATTCTAGTTCTTGCTTCTTCTGGAGAATGCCATTGGCATTCCATGTCATAATTTTCAGTGTGTGGTTCATTGCTTCCTTCTGCTCCCAGCCGGGTTGGTGCTGCTTTCCAGTTTCTGTAACCTTTTTTCAAAGGAGGATAATAGTGCTTCTTGCTTTTCCAGCTTGGTTAGTATCAGCTGTAAAGTTTGTAGCACTCCGTCCTCTTGATTATTTTTGTTCATCTTCTTATCGAGACCTTTTTTTGTAGTATCAGCATATGATAAGGGTTTATCGAATGCTGACAATCTCGTAGTTTTTATTTCGGTGGAAGAAACAGGTATGCGTTGAGTTGAATGCTCCTTGCGCGAATCCACTTGCTTGATTGGTCCTGAATGGGGCTTCATATTTTTGCTTCGCATCTTCTGCAGTTCGACAGCAACACTGCACCCACGATAGCTTGCTGGATGATTTTCACCACAATGAATACATTTCGGCTTTTCTGCAGCTGCCTTTGTGCAATCCTTGGAGCTGTGTTTACCAGCACATTTGACACAACGAAACTCTTTAAAGCAATATTTTTATGTGTGTCCATAAGCTTGACATCTTTTGCATTGAGCAATGAGCTTAGATTTCTTCATTGCCTCTATTTCTACCTTGCATCCCATTATGTTGGTGATTTTGTAAATTTTATTTCCATCTTCTCCTGCTTCAAACTCAAGCATGAACATATCTAGGGGCTCTTTAGTTCTCCATTTAAGCTTTATGCTTGCGTTCAGAATTTTGAACCCTTTATCTTTGAGGTCCTCCACAATATTCTCTGCTTCACATGAGTGATGTAGCTTCTTAGCCATAACTCTGATTGGCCTTGATTGCTTGTTCTCATAAGAATGCCAAGTAAACTTCTCTTTATTCAACTCATTTGTGAGCAATCTATAATCCTCCTCATTTACTAAGTTAATTTTGAAACTGTCTACTCCAAGTAGTTTCACACTGAAATTACGACTTGGCAGTAGCTTAACTAACTTTTCATGGAAGTTATTGTATGATTTAATGCCATCCACTATTACTGGTGGTAATGGAGGACTCTTTTTGACTTTGTGTTGCTGTACTGACTCATCCTTATTATAGTTGGTTGTTTTTCCTTCTGATGGAGGGGTAAGCGAAGTATTCAGCTTCCTCTTCTTAGATCTCCCATTTTTCACTCTCACCCATTCCGTCTCCTTGGCAAGTTCCTCCTCATCTGTGCAGTAATCTGTACATTACGCGATGTATTTTTAGCTGTAGCAGATTTTTCACTCTTGAGCTGATTTTTCCTCATTGGAGTTGATTGATGTTGATCAGAATTACTACTCTAAACAACTTTCGAATTGTCGGAAGATGCAGGGACCGAGTTGACGTTACAGCTCTCCAACTGACACAGCTTAATTTGAAGTTCATCTAGTTTCTTCTCAATCGAGTTGTTTTTTCTTTCTGCTGCCCGCATCCTATTATCAGCTTCTTTCCATGCATTATACAGTATTTGCTCTGCAGGAGTTTTAAGCTGGTCTGGTTGGATGAATTTTTCTGGAGATGCATCTCCTTCATTCATGGTGATTGTTGGTGGTGGTGATGATTCGCAGCTATCTTCAACTTCTTCAAATTCTGGAATTAAGAAAGTTGAAGGTTTAACTAGTTTCCAATCCTTTCCATTCATTCTGGTTGGTATCATAATTATTACGACGGCTCAGCAGTTCTTTTTCGCCAGTTCGTTTTTCGCGAGGTGACCGACCGCGGCAGGCGACGCGAACGCACGGACGCGAGCGCGCACACGCGAACTACTTCCACCAGAGAAAACTCCTATAATGAGAATAACAACGTAGTGCATTTATAATATCACGCATAAGTTAGCATAAGTTAGTTCTGCATTGTCCCACCAGATCGCATAAGCATGTCAACAGTCGCTTGTAACGGCTTGAAATGAGTGGAAGGAGAAAAGTGGGCTGGCATGGGAATATGGAAGGAGAGTGTCAGTCTTTTGATCCGGTTTTTTATAGCTGCATCTGGCAGCCTGCCAGGCTTTCAACTCATTTCTGAGGAAGCCTCAACAATAATAATTATTGCAAGCACAACCAAAGGCCAATTAGTGGCCTATTATAAAAGACAAACAATTTCATTCCTTTGTGACATGTAGCTTTCTGCTCTGACAACACTAGAGCTGAATTATGAATATATATAATTTCTATTTTTCTATAATCTGTTGATATGATAAGTTCTTTAATATGATAAGGAGAAGAAAAGGAGGATGATAAGAATAATGAGAAAAATAAGAAGATTTTATTATTATTCTCAGCTCTTCATCTTCTTCACGTTCTCTTCCTCTTCCTCCTCCATTCTCATCTTCATTTTCTTCTTCTTCTCCTTATTCTTCTTCTGCTATTTCTTTGTTTCTTCTTTTTCTCCTCCTCTTCTTCCTCCTCCTAGAAGAATAAGAAGACACGAAGAAATAGCAGAAGAAGAATAAGATGGAGATGAATAAAATGAAGATAAAAATGGAGGAGGAGGAGCTGAAGGAAGAGGAGGAGAAGGAGAAGAAGAAGAAGAAGAAGAGGAAGGAGAAGAAGAAGAAGAAGAAGGGGAAGAAGAAGAAGAAGGAGGTGATGGAGTAGGAGGAAGTGTGAGTGTTAACTATTGTTAACTATTATTAGGAGGAGAATCTCTTTTTTCAGAAAAATTATGGCTTCCATATACTTGATCAGGAAATAGTTTTCTGGTTGAATCTCTCTAATTAGAAACTACAACAAAATATAAGGGTGAATATAATTATATTAAAGCATGCATACCGCGTGGGGAATTTTCAGTAATTATTGAGAATTGTATTGAATACTTGCTCTCGTATTGTGAAACACATATTTCTCATTTATAATTTGTGAGAGGAATTCTCAAATGATACTTGTTCTCTTATTGTTAAACTCTCATTCTTTATTTTTTATTTGTGAAAAGAAAAACCAACTCTTCATGATCCAATAATAATGTATTTAATAAAAATGAATCATTAATTGAAAAGTATATGTATGATTATGAATTCATACTATAAGTACCCTACAATATATATTCCTTCTGAAAAAATGATAATTCTCTAAGACAAGTGGATTGGTTGAATGCCTGTTTGAAAGACTACGAAAGGATGACAACCTCTTCAACCAACTCGGAGGGCATTTCTATTCTAGAAATTTAACTCTCATACACTTAAAACAGGATAATGTGTGGTAAATTCCAATTTCTTCCAAACTCCACATTATTTTCCTATAATCGGAGAGAATAGTTGGGCATATTTTAAGATATTTTTTAAAATTGCAATTTATTCAGTTTATAACGCTTTTATGATGTGAGTGTTATCAAATTCAAATTCAAATATTCTTTACTCCATACAAAAAACAGATTACATTGTAATAAAGAGCATGTTTTACTGGAATACCCCTACAAGACTATTCGTCTGAGTGTAGGGGGTGGGTTCCTGTTACAGTGGGTAGCCAATAGTCTATTCATAATATTATATAGGTAATAGAATGTCCGACTTTAACAAGAAGAAGGTAAGTATAAGATAGTTTGTATTATAATTATGAAATTAAAAATTACCTATTACATTGTACATTGACGAAATTTCATAAACAGAAAAGAGTAACATATATATTATACAGATTCGAGAATTGGAATATGAATAAATTCTTGAGATTGCATGAGTGGAATATATTTTGTATATACTTATTGTAAAAAATAATGGTAGCTTCTCATATAAAAAGTTACCGAGGAACAGAAACCAGCCGATTCCACAGTGACTATTGAAAAGAATATAGTAATGAAGATGTGTAAATCTATAAACGATTAAATAAAGTATGTGGTAAATATAAAGAGAAGAAAGGTAAGTTATGAAAATTTATAAGCTCTCAAAAATGAAAAAAAAATCTATGTATGTATAAGAAAAGCTATCAAATTAATAGAGATGATCTTAGTGCCAATAAACAGACTGAAGCAGGCTTTCTGACGACTCCCAGCCCAGGCGGTATAGCCACCCCTCCACCTTACTCTTGAATGCAGCCACACTGCATTCATCCATATCAGTTCTTATCTCAGCGGGCAAATTACGATAGACCATTTGAGCCAAATAAAAAGGTGTCCTCAGCTCCACTCCATGAACCACCTGCGGCGTCGCAAAACCGAAGTTAGCTCTATACCGTGTAGGATAGGTATGTAAAATATCTGATAAAATTTTAAGTTTATTAGTTTTTATGTAGATCAATAAAGATTTAATGTACAATTGCCTTACATTTAAAACTGTAAATTCTGTAAAAAGTTGTGCTTTTGGATATCGGCATTCCTTATTTAAAACAGTTTTGATCATTATTTTATCCTAATAAATAGGATGCAAAGAACTTATAACAGCTCGTCTGGGCGCCTAGATGTCTTCTGGTTTTCTCGCGCTAAATTCCGGAGAGCGTTATATGATAATTAAATCTTGTGTAAGCATGATCTGATCAAATGAATAGTTGGTGTATAACTGCGCGAGGTCTACTGTTCACAGAACTACTAGCAGTTTTGTGAACAGTAGACCTCACGCAGTATTCTCATCCACCTGATTGAAACTATAGACCTTATGGAAATACAGCAATAGACTGGCTTCTCCACACATCTGTGTAATCACTTGTCAGCTGATTTATGATGAATAATTCTTTAATCTGACTTTTACTGTAATATCGACTTATGAAGGAGGCTCCTTTTACCTTTCATATTATCCTTGAAATGCAAAATTTCCAAAAACCTTGTATATACGTCAACGCGCAATTAAAAAGGAACATACCTGTCAAATTTCATGAAAATCTATTACCGCGTTTCGCCGTAAATGCGCAACTTATAAACATTTGAACATTTAAACATGTAAACATTCTAACATGTAAACATTAAGAGAAATGCCTAACCGTCGACATGAATCTTAGACCTCACTTCGCTCGGTCAAATATCAAGTTATGATGTTCATTTCTCTTCTTTTCTGATACTTTTTTAGCAGTCAGTCCAGTAGGAAATTCATAAACTAAAAAAAAACTACTCAAGTTTCATGATATTACGTGATAATAAATATTAATATGTTATAACAATAAAATAAATAATAATTTTATTAAGTGCAATGAAAGTGAAACGAGCTCTAATGTGTCTCCAAATTTATTATTAATCTTGGTAAACAGATCTTAAAATTAGCATTGCATTACGTTGATGATGTTTATTATTGTTATAAAATAATGATATTGAATGTTGATTGGCGAAATGGAAACATGGGTCTGATTTCTGATTACAAAGTTTCTTCCTTTAATTGACATCTAATGAATTGCGTGTGTTTTCTGTGTGAGTTTACCAAGGTTAATTGAATGGAACAATATGCCCACAACCCGGATGTTACACCGTTAGAGTTTTCTGTTTGGGGGCATTAAGCATTGGGGAGTCCGATGGTAGCAAGCATTCAAGAGAGACATCAGTGTTTTCAACACCACCATTGAACGATTCTTATAATCAACCGTGACAAGTCCTTTCTGTGTGAAACACAAAATGCAATAGCCAAAAAGGTATCAGAGAAACGAAGTTCTCCATTATATTATAATGGTACGATACTCAGTTTTCAAAAAAGTGACCAGCACTGATGCCGACTCCATAAGGTCTGGGTAGGTAGGTAGGTAGGTAGGCTGTGGAGCCCACCCAAAAAATATTTTGGGGGGGCTGAGTCCATAAAAAATTCTGATCAATTATATGGAAAAAACCCCTCCCTCCCCAGACCCCTAACCAATGAGCCCACCCAAAGATTTTGATAAGTCGGCGCCCATGGTGGCCAGGGTATAAAAGTGATAAATTCAGAATCTTCATGTTCAAATGCATGTTAAACATATGCATGTTAAACAATGAATAGCTCATTAGTTAATAATAGTCCAGTTACGAGATAGTAAAAAAGGGCAGTTTTGATAATTAGTTCCGAAAACGCAACATTTTTCGGGTAATGATTCTGGAGTATTGGATATCTTTACAAAAGTTGACCTTATAGAGCAAGTGAGAGAAAAATGAGTATATTGTAATTCCAGGCTATTAATTATGTATACTAACATCCTGCAAAAATTCAGCTTCACCAAATATTATGGATAAGGTGACTTATGTAGTTTAAATGAATGTAATAATAGTAATACATCAGCTTCTTCTTCTTTTCTCATGTTATCTTATTCTCTTCATCTCCTACTTATTTTTCTTCATCATCATGTTGTAGCTCTTCTTCTTTTTCTCCTTCTTCTGCTTCTTACTATTATCTTTTTGTCATCATGTTCTATTATTTATTCTTCTTCTTCTACTCAAAATCGTCATTTTATTCTTATCATCTACTCATCTTCTTCTTTTTCTTCTCCATCATTCTATTCTTCCTCTTCTTCTTCTTATTTTTTCTTCTTCTCATTGAAGAAAGAGAAGAATGGGAAGGAGTAGCAAGATAGAAATAAGAAGTGGTAGAACATGAAGAAGATTAGATAGTGGAAGAAGAAGGAAGAAATCTTCTTCTTCTTCTTCTTCTTCTTCTTCTTCTTCTTCTTCTTCTTCTACGAGGAGGAAGAGAAAAAGAAGAAGAAGGAGTAGCATATGAGAGAAATAAGAATTAGTGGATCATGAAGGAGGAGAAGAGGATAAGAAAGATGAAGATATACTATACAATAGTGATAGAAAATAATAAATATTTAGAAGATGATGAACTGAAAACTTCATATTTTCTTCTTCTTCTACTTCTCTTTTTCTTATTCCTTTACTTCTTCTTTACATAGAATTCTCATTCTTACAGAACACAGAGTAATATAAATGATACAGTCATGATTCAGCTGTGAGAATGTTGGGATGAAATGCAAAGAAAACAGAAGGCGGTTGAATAATATTATTATCACAATAGTCCTATAATTGCTATAATTGCTTCACATGTTGACAGGTGTCTGGTGCCGAGTTGACTGTGTGTTTGCATCTGTGTGGTGTGTGTGTGTGTGTGTGTGTGTGTGATAGTGTGAAGGAGTGAGGGGCGACTACCTGTCAGTGGAGTGGGTGATAGAGTTGTTGTGAGGACGGAGTGCGGAAGGGGGGTGAGCGAGACCGGAGTAGGGTTCTGAGCGCAGTCTACAATCTGGCAAAGGAACTACCTCGATTACGCATGAACAGTATGTCCTATTCCGCTAGCCTTCTGTAGTAATTCTGTGCTTCCACTCACAGCCGGCTCTATTTTTCTAGCGTAAGCAAATCTATTGTTCTATTGAATATATAGAACGACACTAAACTACACTAAACGACACTACTATAACTATGTATACTATTGCTGAAATACTATTAAACACTCTCTACATGTTACCGCTTCGGTGTCTAACCGCTGACTGACGATTATAGATAGCTACCAATATTTAATAGTATTGAATAATACAATATCAAAACTATTTGAATAAAAGATTAAAATACTTATTTAATTTTAATATTCAAGCTCAACTGTCAACATTCGCACGGGAAGGGAAACACACACACACACACACACACACACACACACACACACACACACACACACACACACACACACACAACACACACACACACACACACACACACACACACACACACTACGCTCCTTGACTTTGAAACTCCTGAGAGGCCAAAATACGTTCTTCCGAGTACGTTTGACAATTGGAAAAATAATTTCAATTATTTCTGAGAAACTTTCCGCCACCTACTTATCTTTTGAAACAAAAACGTTTCTAGCATGTCAAAAATTACATGTTCTCTGCTCGAAATGTCTCGACATTGACACAATTATTAATTATTGAAAAATAACTATGGGTCGGATAAAAATGATCCAAACACCAATAGAAAGAAGACAGTCTCCTCGTTCATTTTATATAAAATTATTACTCATTACGACGCTACATGATTCGGAGAGAAGTGATATTCAAAAGAAAAACAAATCTTCGCGATGTTTCCAATTTTATCATAAAAGTTAAATTTCCTTTTAATCCTTCAACCCTGAAACTTTTTTAGCACTACTAGGATATCGGGGATGATATTATACATCCAATTCTAACGTTGAATTGAAAATTTGAGAAAGTTTCAATTATACACGATTTGGCAACCCTGTAATTTCTTCGGATGGAGGGCCAAGTCTCAACTTGTTTTACAAAAACTATAAAATCATGACCTCAGCTTATGGACAAAGTTAGTAGACAAACTGTCTACTAACGTTAATGGAAAGATACATTTTCAAGATGTTCGATGCTTTTGAATGGGGAGTATTATAGTATAGACAGCTGATTTATGATGAATAGTTCTATAGTCTGATTTTTACGGTAATATTGGTGTTCGAAGGAAACTCCTTTTCCTTTTTTATTATCCTTCAAATGTAAAATTTCAAAAAAAAACGTATTTATACGTCGACGCGAAATTCAAAAAGTCGACATAAATTACTATATAAATATATACGTCGACAAAAATTCACATACCTGTCAAATCTCATGGAAATTTTTATTGCTGCGTTTCGCTGTGAATGCGCAACATATAAACATTTAGAACATAAACATAGAGAGAAATGCAAAACCGTCGACTTGAATCTTAGACCTCACTTTGCTCGGTCAATTATTTAACTGAGCAAGCGGCGCTTTGCGCTGTTTAGAGCAAATGCTATGCTGCTACCTAATATGCTGCTGAAAGACTTGCTAAATGAATGTATTTGTTACAGAATGAAATACTGCGTAGATGTTTAGCAGATCTTCCATGGACCAATAAGCCACTATGGTTCAAGCAGAGCATGCTCATAATGATGACAAGAGCTAATGTTGACACTGAAATCAATCCATATGGAGTTTTCGTTCTCAACCTCATGTCCTACACAGATGTCAGTAATAATCTATTATTTTATAAATTCATTGTTTTTTTGTGGTTGACCAGTTCTGGGGCTGTATTCATCCTCCTTAGCACCTCATGGTTGGTAATTCTATCTGTCCATGGAATCCTCAGGATTCTTCTGAACAGCCATAATTCAAATGCATTGAGCCTGGATACTGTGTCCTCCTTCAGGGTCCATGATTCTACACCATACAGAAGCACTGAATGCACATAACATTTAAGGAGCCTTAGCTTTGTACCTAGGGTAAGATCATGGCTCCTGAAAACTGAACGCATTGTTAAAAAAACACTTTTGGCTTTCCAATCCGACATCTGATCTCCTGAGAACTGTCCCATGACTCATTGATCATAGTCCCCAGGTAGGTTTATTGTGAGACTCGTTCAATTCTTGTCTGGTTGATGTACTGGTTGACCCCTCCGATATTTCCTTTGCTAATGACCATGAGCTTTGTCTTGTTAGTATTTATATCAAGGCCATAGACTTTACTTGTTTCTGTGATCCTATTCACTCTGTTTTGAGGCCATCCATTGAATCAGAGAACACTATGGTTAAGTTGTTAAGTTCGACTCCATTTATTAAGATTCCTTCATCTATGTCTCCAAGCACTTCCCCAAAAATGTGTTCTGAGTACAGATTGAAAATAATTGGTGATAAGATGCAACCCTGCCTCACTCCACGCAAGATCCTCACTGGATCTGTATGCTCTCCATCCACTCTGAGGACCGCGGACTGATTCCAGTACAAGCTAGCTATTATTCTCAGGTATTTTCTGTCAATTCCAGTTTTCTTCAGTACATCCATCATTCGCTCATGTCTAACACGGCCAAACGCTTTTTAATAATCAATTAGACATGCAAAAACATTACAACCTACATCTCTGCATCTTATGAAACAAAATCTACAAACCAAACAAAGGCTCACTCGAGCCCACAGCTTTCACAGAACCAAATTGATTTCGTGCAATTTGCTCCTCACATTTGTGATAAATTCGTTTGTGAATAATTCTTAAAAACAATTTGAGCATGTGGCTCATCAAACTGATAGTTCGATAGTCCTCACAAGATCTTGCACTTGACTTTTTCGGAATTGCAATAAACTCTGATTCTAGCAACTGTGTTGGAATTTGCCCAGTTGAGTATATGTTGTTAAAAATTTTTGTTGAAATCTTCAAATTCTCCTTGTCAAGTAACTTCAAAAACTCTGTTGGAAATTCATCTGGGCCTGTTGCTTTTCCATCCCTCATCTGTTCAATAGCTGGAGTTACCTCCTCCAAGAGAATTTTGGGTCCTGTGCTGTCTTCCATGGCAGGTGGTTGTACTCTGAGGTCATGTAATATATCTTGCAGATATTGCTCCCAAACTTTCTTCTTATCTTCCTTACTTATGAGCAAATTACCATCCCCATCTGCTATTCGGCCAATATTACCATTCCGGAACTTCCCAGCCACCTCCCTCACCTTGCGATGGACATTAAAACTATCATATCTGCTTAGATGGAACTCTATCTCCTGACACTGTTCACCCTTCTCCTTTTCATTGACTTCTCTTATCTTCTTTCTAATGATTATCTGTATTCTCCTGTATTCAGTGAGATTGTCCTTGTGCCACTTCCTCTGTTCCATGAGTTCCAGTATTTCATCAGTCATCCATGATTTCCGTTTCCCTGAGTGCTTTTCCAGATATTGATCTTTTATAATCTTAACTACTTCCTGCATGGTAGCAAGTCCTCCCACTATACTCCTCACATTTATAACACTTGCAAATTTTCATTCAAAGCATTCTACACCACTTGCTGTATGGTAGGATCTTTCAGTTTTCTAAGATTATAGCTCTTTGCTCTCCGGGATGTAACTTTCTTCAATCTGATTTTGAACCTTCCAACCAAAGGGGTGTGGTCAGATTGTATATCTGCGCCTGGGTATGTTCTGACAGATAAGCAACAGCTCCGAAATCTTCTATCAACCAGTAAAGAGTCTATCTGGTTTCTCACAATTCTTCCTGGTCTATCCATTGGAGATTTCCATGTGTACAACCTTCATGGGTGGAGCTTGAATCAAGTGTTCATCACCACTAACTGGTTCGATTCAGCAAAAGTTTCCAAACTATCTCCACGAGCATTTCGATTTCCCAGCCCAAAAGGCCCCACGGAACTTGATGTTCTGCCTGATCCAAGTTTTGCATTAAAGTCGCCCATGACAATTGTCGAGTCTTGCTTCTTGAGTTTACTAATTATTCCATTCATACTATTGTAAAACTACATAAATGTTCCAAATTTCGTGAAAATCGTTAGAGCCGTTTTCGAGATCCGTTGAACATAAATAACCTGATATAAAAATACATACAAATATACAGAAATTGCTCGCTTAATATAATAGGATACATACGCCTCATTAAAAGAATCCATTAATGAATTTTCAAATTTCTGGATACTTTTCATCCTTCATATTTTTTTTATTTGTTTAAGCCTACTAGTAGTTGGGGAGTGAAAGAGGAAAATCTCAATGGTAATGAATCCTATACTAATATGGCCGGGACACAGGTAACCGCACCGAGCCCGCACCGCGGTACGGCCGAGTGTCGGACATACTACGGCGAGTGAGAAAACAGATGCTTTCAAACGTGCTTTCATACTACCGCACCACGTCAGCACCGTCGCCGTGTTTGTTGCCCAAGCCGTGCGCCGTGCCCGCGCCGTCACCGACTAGCTCAGTTTACTTTTTGACGGTGACGGTGTGACCTCGTGTAACATGGAGAGTAGAGAACCTATTGAAGAGATACGTAATCTTCCAGTTATGTACGATAAAAGTGATAAGAAATATGGGTGAACGGAAAAAATAAGTTAAACCAAAAGAAAAAGTATAACCAAATAATAAGTTAAGCCAAAGGTATAATGGACATAATATAATAAATTATAAAATATACAACAAAAAGTATAAAAGAAGGAGCCCGTGACTGTGTCTTAAATTTTTAATTTAAAACTAATTACGTTTAGATACATTTTTTTTGTTATTTCTATTAAAACTAGTCACTAGGACTAACCATTAATTTTGTTCTGTTATTTCTTATCCTAAATTCATTTTTATTGCTAAAGTCTTCCAGTAAAGCCTACAGTTCCAATCTATAATTTCACTACTTTAAATTATTTCACTACACTTTTATTCAATATACTTTAATCACTCCACTAGCACTACACCAACTCGAAGGGCTTTGTTCTCTTCAACCTCCTAGTGAGTTCAGTGTTGTCTAGTAGTTGGATGACTTCGGTGTTGTCGTGTTGATGAAGACGTGACTCATGTTGGGCTGCCAATCGTCTTATCTCCCAGGTCACATAGGGGATGTGCAGATCTCGGTGCAAATCGCTGTTCCTTATGTACCAGGGCGCATTCACCATGTTCCGCAGTACTTTGTTTTGGAATGTTTGAATCTGACTGATGCTAGATGTTCTAGAGCAGCCCCAAAGCTGAATTCCATACGTCCAGACAGGTTTTAGAATTTGTTTGTAAATCAATAACTTGTTGTCCAATGAGAGTTGTGATTGACGGCCCAACAGCCAATAGATTTTACTGTATTTGAGTCCTAGCTCGCTCCTTTTTATCTTGATATGCTCTTTCCATTTCAACTTGGCGTCAAGAGTCATTCAAGGTATTTTGCTGTGTTGCTGTGTGGTACTACATTCCCATTCAGATTTATTCGAATCGGGTCATTGATAATTTTGTTTGTGAAGTTGATATGAATAGACTTCATCTCATTTAATCGAATTCTCCATTTTTTGGTCCAGTCACTGAATCTGTTGCTAGCATTCTGTAGTTTTGTGGCTGCTTCTTGTACTGTTTCCCCTTCTGCCAGTATTGCAGTATCATCAGCAAAAGTAGCTATTGTCACTGCATCCAATTCGGGAAGATCGCTTGTGTACAGCACATAAAGAACTGGTCCAAGAACACTACCCTGTGGAACTCCAGCCCTTATTTTCTTCAATTCGGAGACGTCGTCACCTTGTTTTACTCTGAATAATCTGTTGTTGATGTATGATTTTAAAAGTTTTACAAGTTGAGTGGGGAGAATTTTATGAAGTTTAATGATCAGTCCTTCATGCCACACTTTGTCAAATGCCTGTGCCACATCAAGGAAGATTGCTGAACATATCGATTTTTTTCTCTAATGACTTCTCTATTACATTGGTGATTCTATGTACTTGGTCCAGGGTTGAGTGCTTCTGCCTGAAACCAAATTGATAGGCTGGTATCAGATTCCTGCTACTTATGATGGGAGTCAATCTCTTCATTAGCAATTTCTCAAAAAGCTTTGAAAGTTTGGATACATGAAGCAGAAGATAACAATTTTATTTCTGATATATATTTACGATACATGACTGATTGTGGTATTGTTAGGCACCGAAATATATATACCAGCACTATGATTCTCATCTTCTGTGTCTACAGGTAATTAGTTTAAAATTGAAAAATATAAATTTGAATTGGATATAACAAGCCGCAATAGTGTTATATTATTGACCGAGCGAAGTGAGGTCTAAGATTCAAGTCGACGGTTTGGCATTTCTCTTAATGTTTATATGTTCCGCATTTACGGCGAAACGCGGTAATAGATTTTGATGAAATTTGACAGGTATGTTCCTTTTTTAATTGCGCGTCGACGTATATACAAGGTTTTTGGAAATTTTGCATTTCAAGGAAAATATAAAAGGAAAAAGGAGCCTCCTTCATACGCCAATATTAGATTAAAAATCAGACTATAGAATAATTATTATTATTAATCATAAATCAGCTGTTTGGTGGACTATAATACTACCCGTTCAAAAACATCGAACTTCTTGAAAATGTATCTTTCCATTAAAGTTAGTAGACAGTTGACTATAATACTACCCGTTCAAAAACATCGAACATCTTGAAAATTGTATCTTTCCATCAACGTTGTAGACAGTTGTAGACAGCCAGACCTGATAACAGCGCTCACACTCACATTCCGGGTCGACACGTCACGGTACGATAGGACAGAAAGCTCTATGTTTATTTAGGATTTTTCTAGACATTTTAAATTGATAAATTATTTATTAATTTTTGAGAAAACATGACAACAGGTCAATGTAACTTACTGAGCGCGAGGTCTACTGTTCACAGAACCACTCATTAACATGTTCAGAGTTTAACACATTCAGAAATAAGATCACAGTAGCACTACAGAACTGAGATACCGCTGCCTCTCGGCTGTCGCACGGATATGTGTGTTCTCCTACCACCATCACCGTGTCGCGGGCGTAGCTCGGCCGTACCTCGGCACGGGCTCGGTGTGGTTATATGTGTCCCGGCCTTTAATCGAACAATTTCTGTTTATATGTTTAGACGTTAATATGTTTGTATTTCACCAGATCTCGAAAACCTCTCTAACGGTTCTCACGAAATTTGGAACATAGTAGGTTTATGATATAAAAATTCGATATAAAAATTATTTAAATATGTGATATAAAAATTCGATTGCACTTGATCCCATCCCTAGAAAAACTCGCTGAACGCCATTAAAAAGATAATTCATCCTTGGAAAAACAGCTGAGACTTTCGTCGTCTGTGGATAATGGAAGTGAGTGAGCGAGTGCGTCTGTGGAAAATCAAAATATCTCATCCCCGAAATTCATAAGCTGACGTATAGCCAGCTTTAAAATATAAACACGACCTAGAAGATGAACAAACCTTAATAGTTTGAAAGGTCAAATTATTCATAATTAATAAAAAATAATAATAATATTCAAAATAAAAACATATTCTTGCGATGTTTTCAAATTCATCATTATTTTCAAAGTTAATGACTATTTAACAGTTTCAAGTAATTAGTGAATGTTAATTATAATTCAATTTGGTCTTTAAACAATTTTAATTAGAAATTTTCTGTTTTCAAATGTTTGGACTAAAAATTGGACCTTAATCCAAGTGTATGGAACATAACCTAATTTTTGGACTATTTATAGTGTTAAATCAAAACGTTTCGGGAAAGAAACCGTTTTAGGCTGTGCCTGTTAGTCCTTCCCCAATCATTTTGAAGAATTGTGTTCTGTTTATCAATGAATAAATAACGAGCGAAGCTCGGTGCCCCGATATTTAATACTATAAGAAAAAAGCCTATTGCAATAAATTAATATACTAAAAATACTGTACACGGTATTCTAGACATAATACATGGAAAAGTTACAATGAAAATAGAAGGAGGGTCCAGTTACTTCAAAATAAAAGTGGATGCAAATTGTTGAAGATAATTATCATACTGCATCTCAAAAAAAATGATTAAATTATGATTGTGAGCCAATTTTGTAGTTTGGATTAGAATTGAATTCCAATATTCTATTTAACAAATAGTACTGTTTATAAAACCAATGATTATATTTCATGATACTACTATGAAATCAGAATGATACGGTGCTCATTGAAAAGCAAACAAACACGAACACAAACCCATTCTAGGTTTAATTCAAAATTAAGCTCAAATTCTTAATAGGAGAAGATCTGATTAAAAATAATTACGAGATATCACACCTTCTATACAGTTTGTAACAAGATGACAATAAAGAGTTTTTTTTAAAAAAAGGCAGGAAACCAGCAGCATGCTCTACTCTCTGAATACTCTCTGTATAAACACAAGTATCAACCTTTTAATCCTAAATTCTATATATTCCACGATAGGTGCTCAAATCGATGAGTTGAAATAAATTATGCAAAAACTGTATGTTTTGTACAGTACTGTACTGTATGTATGAGCCGTTTCGGAGCTCGGGGCTCTAAGTACTAGACTTTAAACTCTGGAATCAGAAAATTGGCTTTCCGAGTCAGAGCATTAACGTAGTCGAGAACTTGAATACACCCTGGAATTAAGGATTGGATTCCGAGCTCGGTATCTGTAAGTTCTGGACTTACAGAGTCCAGGACTGAAATAAGCGCTCAGATCTGAATTGACTTTCTGAGTCACAATTTTATCTTCTAAACTCCGGGGTCTATTAAGTTCTCGACTTATTTGAGTCCAGGACTTTAACGCAGTAAACATGAGGGAAATTCACAATATTCTGCTGTTATATTTTTGGAATTATAGCAAAACGGAAAAAGTTTATTGCAGCGGAATAATTCAAATGAGCATGCTCTCCAAACTATTTTGTAAGAATACGCTTCGATTTCTTTGTAGGCCTATTCAAAGCAAAACCTTTGAAAGGCGAATGAATAAGCTTTTCATTTTACGTTATGCTATTATTGATCATTGATCCTAACCAGTGATCTTTGAATAAAAATTTCATTAGGCTATTGAGTTTAAAAACGTATTTGTTTTGAAAAAAATTAATAATAATTTTTTATTATTGTTATATTATTACCAGTAGTTCAGTGAACAGTGGACCTCGCGCTCAGTAAGTGACATTGACCTGTTGTTATGTTTTCTCAATATTAAATAATTTATCAATTAAAAATGTCTACAAAAAATCCTGAATAAACATAGAGCTTTATGTCCTATCGTACCGTGACGTGTCGCCCCCGAATGTGAGTGTGAGCGCTGTTATCAGGTCTGGCTGTCGTCGATACGTCAATCTAATCAACCCATCAGGGAACATTCTGTGTTGCCGTGTTGGCGGAAAATCGGTGTGTTGAAATTAACAAAATAGACTACCAAAATGCTGATTTCCTACAAACTTCATTTCTCACTTTCCATGATTCCAGAAATCAATTTCTTTTCAATAATATTTGTTGCAATTTTTATCATCAGATTGAAAAAGAAAAATGTAAAAAAATGTTCAAACTGAATCATGACCTCAGCTTATGGACAGACAAATTAAGTGGACAAACTGTCTACTAACGTTAATGGAAAGATACATTTTCAAGATGGTCGATGTTTTTGAACGGGAAGTATTATAGTTCACTAGACAGCTGATTTATGATGAATAATTCTATAGTCTGTTTTTTACGGTAATATTGGTGTTCGAAGGAAACTCCTTTCCCTTTTGTATTATCCTTAAAATGCAAAATTTTTAGAAAACCGTATATGTATACGTCGACGCGGAATTCAAAAAGGAACATACCTGTCAAATTTCATGAAAATCTATTGCTGCGTTTCGCTGTAAATGCGCAACATATGAAGACATAAACATAAAGAGGAATGTAAACCCGTCGACTTGAATCTTAGATCTCACTTTGCTCGGTCAATTAATAATATGTTGAATATGACATTGATTATTAACATCCAGATTGGAATATAGATTCTAAGGCTTAAACATACTTTTATTATTTTTCTTGAACATTTTTAGGTTATGTCACAGTCGTAAAATGAAGTTAGTTTTTTACACATAATAATTATGCTTCAATTTTATTCCAAAATGAACTTGCAAATTATAATATTTTGAATTTAGATGGACTACCGTAATCCAAATAATTTAGGTATTTCATGACATCTATTTGGCTTTTTATCTACTCTAAATTAATAACTGAATTGTGTTTGCTCAGTCAAGTCAAGAACTTGAATTTAATCCCTACCGAAGTCGAGGGTTTAAAATCATGCTGTTTCAAGTCCTAGACTGAACGATTTTTGATAAATCATTGACTCGGAAAGATGCGAGACTCTAATTCAAGTCCTGGACTTATAATCCCTTCACTCAGAAAGCGAAATTATTATGAAATCCAGGGTCTAACGTGATCTCTAAACTCCAGAGTCTATTTAAGTCCTCAAATACGTTAACGCTCTGACTCCGAAAGCCAGTTTTCTGACTACAGAGTTTAAAGCCAGTTAAAGTCTAGAACTTAGCTAAATCCGGCGCTCGGAGACCTGCCATAAGAGATCACGTTAGACTCTGGAGTTCATAATTATTTCGATTTCTGAATGAAGGGCTAATAAGTCCGGGTCTTGAATTAGATTCTCGCCTCTTCCCGAGTCAGCACATCTCAGTTATTGTTTTGGAGTAGATTAATAGCCAAATAAATGTCTTGAAATACTTCAATTATTTGGATTTGTATTTCTAAATTCATAATTTGTAGTTTGCAAGTCTATTTTAAAATAAAGTTCTATCAGAATTATTATGCGTAAAAAACTAACCTTATTATACGACTGTGACATAACCTTAGAATTTTCAAGAAAAATAATACAGGGATTGCCTTGGAATTTCATTTTTCAATGTGAATATTATTAATGAAAGTCATATTCAGCATAATATTAATAATACAAATTTAACAATCATAGATTATTATTCCAGTTTTTTCAAAACAAATACGTTCAAATAGTTCTCTATTTATCATTGCATTCATACAATATATATATAGTGTCATAAAACAATAAAATAAGATAATAATAATTTACAATAATCAGTTGAGAAAGTCTTGTGTAGAATAAGGACCAATAATTGAAATTGAATATCTTTCCAATCATTCTTGAAAATCGCACCATCCTTCTCTCTGATATTAATTGGTAGCTGTTTGAAGAACTTAGCTCCCATGTAGGAAGAACGTTTCTCGAAGAATTGTCTCCTATGTTGTTGAAGTCCATACGTTCTTCTTGAGAGTGTATTATATCGATGATTAACATATATTTCATTTTTATATTTTAGAGTCAGAATACATTCCATTATATAGAGTCCATAAACGGTCAAGATGTTGAGGCTTTTAAATTTCTCTCGTACAGTCTCTCTGAAACCTAACATCAAGATTATCCTTACTGCTTTTTTCTGTAACATAAATAATTTTTTTTTAGTTTCCAAGAGATGTTCCTCCATAGAGACCTATTCCAAGAAAACACATACGTTTTCCAACTCAATAGCCTACTAAAATTTCCATTCCAAAATTAGTGGTTGTAGCCCAGGCAATGAATGCTCAAAAGAGGGTATACAATAAAAAGTTTGGGAGACATTTTTCGACCCCGCAGTTCTTATAAGGGTAGTAAGGAGGTAAACTTATCAAAAGTCCCCACCCCAATCTCATGTGCTGAGAAGGTGGGGGTGGTTTGTAGGTACCATTTTTTTGTTTCTCGGATATAACCCGAAAACTAAGTATCATACGGAAATACCTGTTTCATACAAAATGAGAGCTTACATAATTATTTCCCTACAATATTCATCTCTCAACTTTTTCCATATCTTTTCTAGTTTTCGAGATATCCGCTATCGAAGGAGTGACATTTTTGAAAAAACGCGTTTTCCTCCATTTTTTTTTTATTTCTGCTAATATAACTTTTTAAAAATCGATGAAAATCGAAGAAATCTATACTGATTATGAGCTTATAGAGCATTGAATTCTCGTATAATATTTCACACTTTTACGCATTTTCCTACAACTATTGCAGCAGCTTTATTGTTGGGTGTGAAATATCCAGTTTTTCCACAATAGACCAATTTATTGACAAAGGAAGTCGGAGGGAATGTTTTGAACACAATTTTTGACTTTTCAGCTTTGTTGAGACTAGTTAAGAGGAGAACATATCAAAAGTCCACATTCTCAACTCATGTGCTAAGGGGATGAGGGTGGTTTAAAAGTTGAGATTTTCAGCTTTTTGCTTCCTCACTCATTTCTTGAGAACAATACGTTCAACCGACATAACTAACTGTACAAAAATTAAGATTGGAAATTCTTTGCCCCAAATTCAGTGGAATTTTGTGGTATTTCCCACAGTTCTCGAGATATTCGCTCTTGAAGGTGTGTAATTGTTAAAATAACATGTTTTTATCCATGCTCATTTGAATCAGCCTACTACAATCAGCTGTTCTGCTATAATGCCAACATTACAACAGTAAAATGATGAAAATTTCCCTCATGATTATTTCTTCAAGACCTGGACACAGTATACATACAGTACGGAAACTTGGCTATACCCTGACGCCAAAATCCGCCATCTTGTTAGGAAGCGCCGCATTGTAATAGTATTGATGGTAGGTTCGGATCACTTTAATGATCCGGATCAATTGATCTCGTTCACTGCCACGAGCCAATCAGAAGACCAGGATTGGAACTTCTCAAGGTCACGTAACGTGTTTAGTATTGGGGTCATGTAAAAAGCATTGGTTAGATAGGCGTTTGATTACAAGTTTCCATTCTGTATCTATTCTGTGACCTGGACTCAAATGAGTCGAGAGCTCAATAGACCCCGGAGTTTAGAAGATAAACCCGTGACTCAGAAAGTCGATTTAGACACGAGCGCTTATTTTAGTCCTGGACTATGTAAATCCAGAAGTTATAGATCCCGAGCTCGGAAACCGGCCCTAAATTACATTTCAAGCAAGGAACTAATATCGAATGAAGGCGCTGTTTATGCAATCCGCACTACACTAATGTTGGTTGCAATAAAAACAAACTTACCATATTGATTTTCAAACTTGATTTTATCAAAATAAATTGATTTTTTAAACATTATTGATAATTTAATATTGGAAAATCGATTTGTTAAAATATTTTTGTAAAGCCAGAACTCACTTATTTCAACAATATTATTCCAATCATCACTATTCACTATACGTTTTTTGTCTGGGAAAATATCACTGAGTGAATTTTTTGAGCAATGATTCAGGGGTGTTGAACTCAAATCAAGTTCACCTTCAGAATCTTTTAGTTTATGCAAAGTACCACAGAAATCTCGAAATTTTTGTAACTGCTTTATTCTGTTTGACTCAAATTCCAGCCAAATCCAAAGTATAATATTTCAAATAAAACCCCCCTTTTCCATTATACTTTGAATCAGTAAGGCAATGGATTATTCTATTAAACTCTCTGTTTAGGAGTACCAAATTTTAATTTTCCAAAAACATCACGGTCCTGCTCTCCCTCAGCTCTGATTTTGTTTTCTATGTTGGAACTGAATACTATTCAATATATATTTTATGCGTGTTCAAGAATATTATCAAATAACAGGAAATCCAATTCATAGACTATTTCCAAAAATAGGTCATAAAAATATTTTTTCTTTATAGCAATATTACTATATCTACCTGGTTTTTGTTTGACTTGGTTCAGTGAGTTGACCTTCTGAGCCTTCTGGCTCATATATCTTTGAGTGTCCAAAAAACCACAAGATTTTTATTTTTAGATGATATTATTTAATTGAAATTTCTATCAAATCCACCCTATGAACGAAAATCATTCCTGCTGGGATGATCCGTGTGAATACTGGAGTGATCCGTGGTCTAGTGAATAGACATCCCGTGTTCAAACCCTCTGATTACCAAAAGTTTTCTAACCAGATCATTTCTGTGTTATTGGATAAGCACGTTGAAATGTCGGTCCCAGCTAAAGTATAATAGTTCTAAGGCCCATTGACGGCTTAAATTATAATTCAATTTACGTTAATTTATTTCTGCTTTTTTTGCAGTAAACTTTACTTTATCCCTGCTTTTTGCTATAAACGTATAAGAGAATGAGATCTGATCCATCTTTCTATAATTATGTTCTATGAGTAGTGCATTTGTATGCTTTCAAGGTTCAATACGCTTGTTTTAAAAAATCAAAGAATTGATGAAATTCTTAACCATTTCACGGTTCAAGCAATACGTCAATTGAAAAGAAGGATCGAAGACGAATTCATGCTAACTCAGCTTGTAGTAGAAAGATTTGCCTGCAATTGAAAAATTAGTTTCAATCTTGCATCAATTCTCATTTGAAGGCCGTTTATCAATAGTGAAATCTTTAAAAGAACTATGTCTCATTTTTCATAATTGGGTATCTTCAATGCGAGCTCATCTATGAAGTTGTGCATTTGTGCTCAAAAAAGAAGAATTTCTACCCTACAATTTCAAATTCTCAATTCCGAATTTTCCAACAGCATTATTCACAGAATGAGAATGAGGTAATTATGTGTACTGGAAAAATTGTAATTATGTTTGAGTATTCATGTTCATTACTTCTCATTAGCTAAAATAATAGTTTTGAAAATGTCGAGATAAGGGAAAGGTATCCCTTTCAAACTTCTTTCATCGTTTCTATTGCGGATGATGTCCACATGAGCTTTTTGCTTGTGCGTGCCATCGGCGATATTCGAATCCACGAACCAGGCGATGCTAGCAGACCTAAGTTTGTAAAGCTCATAGCATCAAGTTCTAATTTATTAGCCATGAAATTGCAACACAAATAGGCACAGTGCAATAATTGAGATACAAATATAGGAGACTAGCCAGCAGTTTCTATACATATTAATCACTACTACTACTATTTCCTATACTATTATTTCTACTAAAGCAACCCGGCCGGAAAATGGTTAAATTGATGGGAGGTTTACATTTGAAAGTTACACCTGAAAAATATTGAAATTTTCATTACTAAATTCCCTGGATGTGAATAATTCAACATAAATAATACCCTCTAAATAAAGGCACCTCGGAAATTCTTCCTCCCAAACTATTTGAGGGCCATAATTGGACTACAGTGGACATCAGTGGTTTGCTCATTTCAGGAGTGTGGAAGTGTCTCTCAACCCGAGAACGAAACTCTGACGAGTTATCTATGAAGCTTTAAAGAAATTAAAATTACAAATATCTGGCTTCATCAAGAAAAAGCCACAGAAAGCACAAGGCTTAATAAATACCTTTATGCAATCTCGCAAGGTCGTCTTTATTTTGGCTCTATTCTTCAATTGAGAGGCGTTATTTGGACCTCTAGCTTTTTCATTGAACACGGAATTTGCTCGAAACAAGAAGAATATTTTGCATCACCATAATTTTTTACATTCCAATGACTCTGCAAGAAGTAGAGAAAAACTTCAATAATCAACTTCCCCACCGAATGCTCAATGGATGTCTACTCATTTTACTGATGTAATTTTGAAAACTGGAACTAAAATTGGGGTATAGTTTTTTAATTTTGAATGCATTTAATTCAAAATACCATTCAAAAGAGAAAGTTCATGAACAGTTTTTCCATGTACGCATTTCTCAGTACAAACGCATCCCATTCAGTAGTATTTACAGTTTGAAATGAATCTCACTGTTATAACATTTCTCTCAGATAGTTCATAAATAATGAGACTTTTCGTTTGTTACAGTTGATGAAAGCTGCTTTCTCTTTTGGAAACATTCTATACAGAAGAAAAAAATTGGACTCGATGAAAACTTGAATTTTTTGTAACATTCCAACTTTAATAAATATGCAATCATTTGTCACATTATTTTCCTTCATTCCAGAAGTTTTCTTCATGCATTATTTTCTCTAATTGAGATCACTGACTGAATTGATCCAATGAAATTAATAAATTGTTGCTAGCTGAATATTGTCCAGTTTTGATAACACAACTTATTAAATATTTTTTAATATCAAACTCATAGATTCAATAATGAACATAATGAATCATTTGATTTGATAAGTATCCCAGAATCCGATACTGATTTAATAATACTCATTAAACAAGCATAGCGATTTCTTACTTTTGAAGTTTGAATCGTCATTGGTCGTTTGTGGGTTCGTTTCTTTGTATATTCGGCAGTAACTTTTAGATGCTTTCATAAATAAACTTCAAATTTTCAACTCACATATATTTTGAACCATTATATAAATTGACTATGTTGGCCAATGGAATCGACTCACTCCTTTGACATTTTTTAAGATACTAGCTCACCCGGCGAACCGCCAAAAAGTCAATGTATCTCATGTCACACGACTTTATTTGGTGGATCATGAAATTTATCTGACAATCAATATCTTCATTCACATCTCAATACGGACTTCCTATGTGCTTAGTCATGCAGCATTTATTATTCCGAAAACATATTCTTCTCAATCATTTGGTACTAATATCTATCAGTAAAGTTTTGAATTAAAAAAGTATAGATAGGTTAAATCAGTGTTCAAAGATGAATTCAATGTTTTCATAGCTGCTGATTGTCAATAGATGGTCAAGAAAATATGCGATGTACGATGAATGACACAGAATTCCATCTTCTATTTTATGATGAATATAAAAATTCATACAAACAAACAGACATAGATAGATTACAATGATCCATAATAGACATAGATAGATTACAATCCATGAGACAATACTAAAGATTTTTGGAAATGTCAACTATTAATAATAATTATAATAAAATGTGATTTTTTTCACTTAAAAGTTTTATTAAATACGATAGTGATAATAATAATAATAAATTAATTAACTTGATTGCAAAATTTTTCATTGAATAATTATTTGATTAAATTCAAGTTCAATCGTAATGAAAACAACTTCCTTCAAAAAAAATTATAAAAGGTTTCGAGGGAAGAAATTAAGAACAAAAAAAGTTGAAGTCTTGGGATTCGAACCTAGAAACTTTTGCTTTAAAGCCGACTGCTTTACCAATACGCCACAACAGCGGTTGGAATCGGATGTCTTGTAACAACGCTATAACCTCCATCAAATTGCATTATCCTAATTCTTATTTTGCTACCTATACAGGGTGATTCATAATTATGGTGAAATAATTTTATAAGTTATAGAAGAGGTAAAAATAAGAAAAAAAGTTCTAGTAAATATATATCCATAAACGCTTCATTAGCGAGCTATACAGAGTGAAAGATTCCGCCCGGAATTCAGTTCCTCTGGTGAAATACACCGATGCTGAATTGTTTGGGGACTAGTTTTTGAAAAACTTATGCTGGATTCATATGGAAAAATATCTGAAAAATTGAATTAAACTAGTCTGGAAGCTGTAGTGTGAGTAGTTTTTGAGAAAAAAGTTGAAGTATGCAGAAAATTTAAGTAGAAAAACACAGACTTTCACATTTGATGTCCAATAACTTTCTTTAATGACCAGTGAACAAATAATTTTTCGTGATAAAAATTTTAGAGAATTTAATTCTGAAAAGAATTATTATGTAAGCTGTGTGAACTAAATTTAAATAAAAGTTGAATAAAATGTATTCTTATGTAGTACATTACACCACAAAAATTTGCTATTTTATGAGGAGAGAACTATAATAACTCATAGGTTGTAGCTGATTGCAAATAGAACATGGATTCAAAGAACAGCTGTTCCAAAACAGCTGATTTATTTTGTTTTGAATAAGAGAATATTTAAATAAAATTATCAGCTAATTATTAGCTTTACTTCAACTTTTTTCTCAAAAACTACTCACACTACAGCTTCCAGAATAGTTTTATTCAATTCTTCAGATATTTTTCCATGTGAATCCAGCATACGTTTTTCAAAAACTAGTCCCCAAACAATTCAGCATCGGTGTATTTCACCAGAGGAACTGAATTCCGGACGAAATCTTACACTCTGTATAGCTCGCTAATGGAGCGTTTATGGATATATGTTTATGAGAACTTTTTTTCTTATTTTTACCTCTACCATCACGTATTGAATTTTTTCACCATAATTAAGAATCACCCTGTAGATAAGAATGAAAATAGTGGTATATTTCATTACAAAAAAAAATTCAATTCGTTTCTGTCTTATAATTAATATAATTCATTATTTTTCATTATTTATGAATTATAATTAAAATTATTCATTAATTTTTGCATCTACTTGTAAAGTGATACAAATAGCCAAGAAAATGCTGGCAATATTCGAATAATATGCTGTTATATTTTAGGATGGACTGCGATTGAATTCGCCCCCAAAATAGAAGGAAAATGATTATTCATAGAACTTTGTTAAAAATAATTCGACACATATTATTTAAAATGATTGTTCAAAGAGCTGAATAATTTAGCTGGTAATTGGGTTCAACAAATTTTCGTTTCTGATACACGGATTTCAGTAGGCTACGTACGGTAGCCTACTGTACCTAACCTTCATCATACTTTAAATACATATCTTATGTTAAGAGAAAGTTGTCAATATTTCACCAATTTAGGAATTTGTCAGCGGAACAATATTGTATGTTAGATATATTATAGTATTGATTCCATTTAGAATCTAAATTCTTACATAATTTTATAACATAGGTAATTTAACTCACCGCTCGTACCGGCGGCGGTAGTGTTGTATGGTAGATGATTTTCAGTATTTAATATCATATTTAAAGATGAAAACAGCTTTTCGAGAATTTGAAAGATTGAGAATCAATAAAATGTTGTTATTCAAAACTTAACAAATTACAATAATATAATATTATCACAATCGCTATAAGCTGCCAGCATTTGTATCAAAACTCCTGTATCTAAACATGAGCATCCTGTATTGAAACACATCATATTGCTACACATTATTATCAGCGTATCAATTTCTCTTCCTTTATACAAACAAATTCTACAAAAATAGGTATGCCGTAATTATGATGTTCCATAAATGAAATTTCAACATTATTTCTGAAAAATCTGGAAGGAAAATTGAAATTTGGGCTACTAGGTGCACGAAATTGATATTTTAAGAATCTATGTGCAAAATTTGGAGATCTGAATCATTCCCGTTTTTTTGGTATACAATCCACAAGTTGACATGTTTTGATGCGAACAAACACAACCCGACTCTCTCTTATTATATAGATTATATAGATAACAGGATGTCATAGAAATAGCATAAAGGTGAAAAATGAATGCTAAACATTGCAGAATTAATTCTGATGAACAGTAATAGAGGAGGCTGTAGTTTATAACTGCGCGAGGTCTACTGTTCACATAAGTACCAGTATAGTGATTAGACTATTTCCATCCTTGATGTAAAGAACTAATCCCAACTCGCCCTCTAATTTATAATAACATCATTACTTGAATACTGAATTTTAATTATTTCAATACTTACTATGTTAAGAGTACATTACTGACCAAGTACTTCATGCATTTTGTCATTTTTACAACTGACATCAAATTAATTTATCACTTCAGGTGGTACGTGGAGCACAGCTGATGACTACAATTATTGCAAATATTGTAAGAAATAATGATAATATTAATTTTATGATAAAAATCGCAGGCGATTGAACTAGCTATAACTAGTAACTTGTAACTAGATTGTCTGCCAACTAGTAATAACTTCAGAATCATCACTAGGGCCCTGACCAACAATAGAATAAGAGATATCCAGTTGGTCTTGCTAGAGGGGCCGTTTGCATAAAAGCCTGTTAAATTTTAATCATAGGATGAAACTCAATGAGGACAAGTCATTTCATGTCAGCTTCACCAACAGGAGAACTGATGAGCACCATCCAAGATCCGATCAGCTTTAATAATATCGTCATACCACATGCAAATTCTGCTAAATAACTAGGCATGACACTTGATGCTAAGCTTCGCTGGAAAGAGTATATCAAGAAGAAAAAAGAAGAGCTCACCATAAAATACAAGAAAATCTACTGGCTTATTGGAAGAAACACATCACTTTCAATACCAAACAAAGTTCTCCTGTACAAACAGATCTTCAAACCTGTCTGGACCTATGGTATCCAACTATGAAGGTCCTCCCGCTAAGGAAGGGGTGGCCAAGTTCCCTCTAGGGCGCCCGGCCACCCCTGACTCAGCCTCTTGATTTGTGCCTGGAGTTTCACCCATCTCTGGTCTCTTGGGTTTTTCCTTTTTGCCCCTCTGAAACTTCGCAGGGCCAAAAGCCTCACCTCTCCAAAGACATCTTGCCTAAATAGCTGCCCTTCCTTGAGCAGTGGCGAGGTTTGGTCTCTGCACCCAAAACTCATGAGTTGGACTACTAGTTTTTTTATAGGTCCTTCCACTGAGAGAGGGGACGCCAAACTGCCTCTAGGGCGCCCAGCCACCCTTGAATCAGCCTCTTGACTCACATTTGTGCCTGGAGCTCAGCCCATCTCTGGTCTCTTAGGTTTTCCTTTTTGCTCCTCCAAAACTATGCAGGGTCTAAAGCCTCACCTCTCCCAAGCAGTTTTGCCTGGATGGCTCCCTTCTTTGAGCAGTGGTTTTCAACACATTCTTGAGTACAGTGTTCGATTCAAAACTCCCCCAACCCACAGGGGACTGAATCAGTGTAGTGCGAGTGGTTTCAAGTGAAAAAGCAGAGCAGTGATTAGTACAGTTATTTAATTTGAGTACATAATATTATAATTAGCAGTAAGAGTTCCTAGTGAGAGTTGCACTCTATTTTATTTTCATTTAGTAGGTTAAGTTCGATAACATTTTCTCATTAGTCTCATGACTAGATAGCAATAGTAAATTTAAAAAAAAATAATAATCATTAAATTCCATGAGAGCCGATCAGAGAATGTTTTCTGGGGTGAAGGCTTCTCTGATTGGCTCTCATGGAATTCAATCGGGATTTCCAACTTTTGTAACAGCCCATAACAATAACTATTTCAACTTGTATCGACATGATGACTGGAATACTGAGTGGGACCCATAGACCCCACAGAGCACTTATGTTAGAACAAGAGGCACAAGTTGTACTAGAGAGAATAATTATTGAGAATCTCGTAGTCTACGCATCTGCATGAATATATGATACTTCAGAAATAATTTTCTATCTACAATCTCCATTCAGTCCAATCAATTACCTTATCTTGAAAGACTCAAAATAATCTCAGTTAACTCAAACTTCTGGTGAACGGGCCTTCAAGTGACATGAGTGAGCACGTGCTGCTATTGCAATTCCTCCACCTCAAACAGAGTGGACACTTTCCTATAGTTAGGTCCACGTTATAATGGCAATGAAGAAAGATAGGAGAACAACATTGCTAATCCTCTGTCTTTTCAATGCCTTCTATAGACTGTAGCCGATACAGGTTTAGTAATGTGATATTAACTGTTCAATTTCGTCTAAAATAATCAACTATTGGTCTATTTTATTAAGCAAGAAATTATATTTTCCAATAATTTAATAATTAAGATAAAATACTTTGTTAATTTTTCATTAACTCTACATTGTTGAAAGATCTGGCAACAGAACAAAGCGAGAAAGAGATAGCACTATCCTCTTTGATGAATGTTAGACAAGGGTAGCAGCTAATCAATCACTGCCAATTACAACGTAAACCTCATTATAGCTAACATAACACTCACCTGTGGCTCTGTTTATATTATGCAGGTAAAGTTCAAAAATATGAATTTTTGGTCAACTTTCACGACGTAAAAATGACTCCACAAAATCTTTAGCTTACAGACAGGATGCTCTCAGAAAGTTTATCTTATATCAGTAGGTTGGTAATACGCATCATATTGGTTGAAATGAAGTTGGCGAAAGTGAAATAAATCATATGATTCAGTCGCAAAATCTGTAATTTTTTCATGTCTTCAAGCAAGTATTGAACTATAAACAATGGACAAATTCAGTAACGTTAATTTAATGTACTTGGAGCAATCTTATTGATTTTTTGTCATTCTCCACAAATTTAACACCAAAAATGTCTAATCAAAGACCAAATGCTGAAGTCAAGTATGAGCTATTGGAAGATTATTATTCCAGGTAATGTTCAATATTAACTACCTAACCTATAAAGAATTTTTGGGTTTGTAGCTAAACGAATATCTTTACACTGTACAATAAATTTGTTATTATTAATTTGTAGAAAAATACTGGTATGTTATCATAATTCTACTCAGCTTTGGCATTAGGTCTTCATTATTAGTTTATTTAAATTTGTTTGTTTTTTAGGCTTGTACCCAAAGCTTATACCTAAATTTCTACAAACATCTCTTAGTTATACTTATTATTTTATAAGTTCATTAAACAATATAAAATTGTAAATTCATTAAACGCGCGTCTATAATAACTAAACCGATTCGTTCAACAGTAATTTTTGTTACAAAACTGGTTTTCAATGTTTGGCTTTTTAAACAAATAGGCTACTAGGTCTATAATATGAAGGCTAAATTTGTTTTTTTGTATCGTTACAAAAGTGAATTATTATGCCTTTAGCCTTTTACCACACAGTGAGTAGTCCTTATTAGAAGGACGATTATTTTGACCTTCCACAAACGGACAAACCATATCTTCAAATTATTTCAAGATTTATTCAATATTAATAGTTTAAAAAACGATGGTCACGCTAGTAGGTTATCGCTCAGATAAGTTGAAACTCGTGCGTCTACTACTCCTGTTAAAGGAACAGCAACTCGAAGAGAAAACTCCTCCAAATATGATCTATTAAGGTGCGTACAGAAGATATACATGTTATTAATAAACACTAAAGTGTACGTCCAATGCCAAAATAACTGGCATCAAATTTTTGTTTGGGATCGATTTAGTATGTCATTTTTAACATAAAATCACAATAAATAAACGGCGGTCACTCATCATAAATTTTTAAAAAGTAATTTAACACCTCTAATAAATTAGGTTAGGAAAAGCTGTAGGTTAGAAAAGTTTTGGTTAGGAAAGTTTAGGTTAGAAAAAGCTTTAGGCTAGGAATATCATAATTTGAAGATTTTGAAGATCAAAATGGCTGCTACTTATAGGTTAAATGCATGTAAAATTGTGCTACTTTGAACTTGGTTTATTTTAAAAACAATAGTGACCGCCGTTTAATTTTTGTGCTAAATCGATCTCATCCAAAAATTTGATGACAGGTATTTTGGCACTGGACGTAGACTTACACCAATAATTATATCATTCATATTCAATATGTAATAATTATTATATTCTTGGAGCACCTTCAAAACGTTCCGCAATCGCTCCGATCATGAACGTTACGCGAGATGTTACGCAAGAGTTCGATAGAGGTTCGAAGGATGATCGCTCCGCTCTTTTTTTATTGACTTCAATAATAATAAACTTTTTGTCCATAAAGTGACCATGCAGGGCATGCTCACAAGAGACAAGTCAGGAGAAAAACATATAAGGCAAAAACCAGCAGCGGAAATCACAGCGCCAAAAAAGTCAAAAGTATCTACTCACCAGTGCACTGTCACATTCAAAGAATTCGTTAAGTGAGTAGAAAGGATTCTCCTGCACGAAGTGCTACAAGTGCTTCGCTACAACCTAACCTCACAAATGTGAAAAGTTCAATTCAGCTGATCGGAGGACAAAACTGAATGAAAAATTCTGACCAGGGGGTTGCTGGGTAGCCTAATAATGCATTATGATTATTGCATTTATTTTAATGTTTTATTATAAACAAAAATAACATTTCTGTCAATGTTTCAAAAGGTGAAAGGCTTGGTTGGGAGTTCGGCTTCTTTCTTCTAAATGCTAATATGCCGGTACCTAATATAATAAATGCTTTTATAACTTTATATGATATTCTTTAATAATTAATTATTGATTTTATTTGCTAACACAGAGATCGTAACACTACTATTAACAAACATTACAAACAAAAACGTTGATCACGCATGCGCAAGTATTGGTTAGTTCAACGTTCGACCTAGAAGCTAGACAAGCTCGAACTCTGTTACACGCTCTTCTCGCGTTCCACTCTTGCTCCCCCTTCGATCATCAAACGATCTGCTCGAGTGACGTTCGATTGCGGAGCAGAGCGAAAGTCTGTACGCGCCTTTAGTTTACTGGTGGTTTGGACATGGCTTTAGGTTCATGTAGCATCCATCTCTCATCATCCTCCCCCTTATTCATGATTGATTCATTCATTTCATTTAGAAAACAACTGGATCAACTTTATAAAAATAAATTTATATATTTTAAATCTACTTATTGTGATTTTTACTTCAATGCCGTAATTTATGTTTGTAGGCTATTTTCTTTTCTTAGCCGATCAATTTTAACATCACACTATAGTGAGGTTAACGTTATAATGGCAGTGTTTGATTAGTAATGGTACTGCTATCCTTGTCCATCATTCAACAAAGCGGATAGCGCTATCTTTTTCTCGCTTTGATCTGTTGCCAGAACGTCTTTTAACAATGTAGAATTAATAATTGATTAGCCTAACAAAATAATATTTCATCTTAATTATGAAAATTCATTATGAAATTATTAAAAATATAATTTCTTGCTTAATAGAATATAATTGATTATTTTAAACGAGAATGAACAGTTAATATTACATGAATAAACCTGTATCAGCTACCCTCTATAGAAGGAATTGATAAGACAAAGGATCGGCATCGTTGTTCTCCTATCTTTCTCCACTACCATTATAATCTGAACCTCACTATAGTAGACCAAATCGCGCGATTTTTTATGCATACTTTTGTATCGTGCAACGTGTCAACATTTTTTATCAAGTCAACATGTCAACATTTTTTAACGGTGAATACATTTCATGTGTTTGTTTTAGACCGGCTGTTAGAAGGAGTTATGTGTGGTCGGCGGGTGGTTTATTGCTACTAGTTTCATGTGTTTCAATTATTTCACTCTATGTCACCATAGACAGGATGTTGGCTGGCAAGGAGAACATAGGAGCTTTGGATTTTATTATGACTGGACCAGATAAAGTCATGACAGGTACTTTTCTTTGTATTTCATCTTAAACAGTAATCATGAATCATCATCTTAGCTTCGGCCTACAATAATTTTTTATTACTAGGTGTCAAGAATTTGTCTATTGTTCACCATAATGTTGAAATTGATACAGCCAGAGCAATTTCCAAAAGAAATCTGTTATTGATTTTGTCACGTTAACTTATATTACAAATAAGAATTGAATTTTTATCTCTATTTGTGTCTCTATTTGTGAATTTGTGTCTCTATTATATCTTGTGTAAGCATTGTCATTGGTGTATTTCTTGTTTGATCACTGGCATAACAACTTAGTTGTGAAACTGACTTGATTTGATTAGCTAGAGAGTATTACCAGAGATGAACGAATATCTTTTTCAAAGAATATGAGTTATCGAGTATAAGAAGTTTTCTTCTCTCTGGTATAAACATCTTGATAAGAGCAATATTATGCATGAGTTCAATTCATTTTATTCAAAAACTTCATACATTACATAGTATGTAAGAACGAAGTAAAGCGATACATTAGTTTGTAACATTAATATGAAAAACAAGTAAAAAGTTCATGAATAACTCCATGCGTGGACGATAAGTCCGTGTCCATGGAGGAGTCTTCTGACAATCGTGACAATCGATAAGAAAAAGAATAACTATACTTTATTGACACTAGATACAATAAAAAATCTAGTAACTAAAAAAATACATTAATTTAATTTGCGGCATTTAAGGTATCATACAATCGAAATATAGGTAAATTAAATGCTATGATAGATCAATATTATCAAACAACCACTTTAGCTGAATTTTTATTTGAACCTTTTTCGACAAATCAATGAATTTTATTCTTCTCTCATCAACTAACAGCATCTGAGCATAGGTTTACCGTTCTAATTGAAAAAAGGTATTTCAGTAGTTGAATACGGGGGAAATGACAATGCTTGGTTCCTTTTCTAGGACACGTAGAAATGTCGAGAATGAGAGGAGAGATGTATGCAACGGCGGTCTACCACAGCATCAATGCCAGTGCGCAAAGTTTTGCGATTCTTGGTAACACTGTTACTGTAGACAAAGAAATAGATGCTGTTTATACGATTGTGGAGGCAGCGCCGTTGAAGCTAGTCTGCTATTACTCGCTGCCTGACAACGAGTCGATGACCGATCAGCTGTGGCCCGAACTTGTCGACCCTCTTCTTTGCACGCACATTCTCATCGCGTTTGCAAATGCTGATAACAAAACAATACAACCAACCCATACATCCGATGTCGAGGTTGGTTGAATTTCGATGTACTTCTATTGGAATATGCTAATCACAAAATAATATAATACAGTAATAATATGCATGGAAAGTAACTCGAAATTATTATGAATAATGTATTATTGTCCTCAATATAATATACCATTTTCTTCTAACGTTACAGTATGTTGAATATGTACATAATTACTATTTCATCTTTGTCTGTTCCATCAAAAGTTGATCATTCGAATCTCAAAATGTAAGCAGTAATTTATAAACATGATGTCAGGAAATGAAATAGGGTTTCCACCCATTTATTATGAAACAATTCATATTCTGAACGGGATATTGATGACACACAATCCTAAGAACTGGAATTCCCATGTCCAATAAAATATAACTATAATTGTCATCAGAGTAAAACACTGGCGTTTTTACTTGAAAATCATGAATTCTTCAAGATTTTTTGAAGAAAACCAATAATTCTGTTCACAATAATACAAGTGAATGTCCTTTATTTTCTTTTCTATTCATGATCGTGAAGTCACTCCAATAATTATGATGTTTTTCTTATATTATTTCTGTGTTCTAATTGTTCATGTCGAATTATTTTCAGATATATCATCAAATAGTTGATATGAAGAAGCAGAATCCAACTCTTAAGGTAATGATATCCATTCAATGTTTCTCAAACAATGGTGAACTAGCTGCAGTTGTTGATACCAAGCAGTCGAGACAAACGTGAGTTTATTTCATTATGAATATTTTTAATAATATTAACTCAAGTTGAAAAATGTCTGATTCTTTTAATTTTCTCAATATATGTCATTTAGAGATTTCCGATTTAGATGCCATTTCTTGAGACACGTCGCAATCTATTAGCATCTGTCTTGTCTGTGTCAATGATTTGGTTTGAAGGGATAACAACTGAGGAGAAGCCAATTAATTGCTCATGCAGTTGGATAAAATATAGCATAAGAAGATATTGCATAGTATGGGTTGTTTATGCTACAAATTTCAAACCGAATTTGTTAACTCAACTTTTGTGTCTGTATTGCAATAAATCTTAGTTATTGACTAAGTTTCTTTAGTTTGATTATTTTGAATATTAATTTTTATTGAATGCATCATTTTAATTTTGTCATAGTGGTTTTATAATGATTTAGTGTTGGCTTAAACTTATGTTTAGCTAAAACATAGCTAATATTATTAAGAAATATTTACCACTGTAAATCATATATTATAATGATTTACTATAGTATTAGTGGTGTTATAATGATTATTAAGCAAAATAATTTAAAAAAGCATCTTTTCAATCAAAGATAATTAAAAAAATACACAACTTGAATTGAAACAAAATTGCCATTAACAATATTACTCTCTGTCTTAATTCGTGTTAAATTGACACATAGTCGATTACTGTAGACTACTATCTATTATTACTGTTTTGTTGGGGTGAGAGTGTAAGAACGGCACAGTATGAGAGACTACCAGCGAAACGAAAAGAACTACCATGACCATCGACTCGAGTTAACAGTGAAATATGGAAGATAAACGCTCTGCTCTATACCATGGGATATCTCCTTGTGTTATCTTTTCTCCATGATACTAGGTATCGCTTGTAATTTTTTCAACGTGTATTTCTATTGTATTTCTATTCGTTGTTTGTTCAGGTTCATCGCTAGTGTAGTGCAATTTTTGGTGATGCACAACTTCGATGGCATCGACATAGACTGGGAGTTTCCCGTGTGGCCGGGATCTGATATGAAACAGCTCAACGACTTCACCGCGCTGCTGAAAGAGCTGCGCACTGCGCTCGCATCCATCCAAGGAGACAGGAAGCTCATCAGTGTAGCTGTGGCTGCACCACAGACAATAGTAGATGCAGCCTACCAAGTACAGAAAATGGCAAAGTAATTAACTAACCGCATCCACCATATTGGCTCCATACTTCTATCCACTTCAAGATACTGTTTGATAATCCCAAACAAATAATAATAAATTACCAGTATTATCTCAAACCTGAATGAATGGTATTCATTCTTATTTGGAAAATATACCTAACATTTCACTATGCATGTCAATATTATCAGTGTAGGCCTACTATACATGTCAATATTGTTGTAAATTTGTGAAATGTTGTTATAATAATTGTAATTATGTACTTTTCATAAACAGTTTGTTTCCAGAACAATCACCTTGGCAACTGTGTTCACATCATAAGTATCCATGTAGGGCTAGCCTACATCAATATTATATATAGTAAATATTAATGAAATAAATTGTTAAAGGTTCCTCGTTTGAGTATGTAAGTTTTTAACTATGAATTCTTTCATAATGCTACATTAAAATGTTATTAATGCATAGTTTTGTACAAATTTTTATGAAATAGATTACTATTCATTTTGATAATACTTTGAAAATGATATACTAATATTCCCGGAGAAATTTACAAACATTCATGGCATGAATAATGTTTTTTTTTTTTCAATACAAAAATGATTTCTTAGAAACATTCTTTTCGTGTACAAACGTGATTTTCTTTCATTTGATTCTTTATATTCTTATACTTCTAATTCATCATAAATATTATTTCACTTATAATTCTATTGTCATCGAACTAGATTGACAATGATATCACTTATATGGTTTATCATCATCCCAATTCTACTTAAAACTTATTACTTTTTTCAATAATCTTGTATAGTTTGATGAATATAGTTCACCTATTTTTACGAAACAGTGGACTAGCAAATTCAATTTGAATTACCCTAGTTCCAAAATAGGATTTAAATCATATTTATCATACTATTTTGATCAATAAAACCTAACCTACCAGAAAACCTACTAGATAGTTAATTTGTGAACATTTATCTCATCAGCAGTTGAATCTCTTACAAATAAATTTATTTCAATTTAAAACAAGAATTTCAACAGATTGGACTAATATTTTTCAATATTTCAACAGGTACGTTGATTTTGTGAATTTGATGGCCTACGACTTCCATTACTTTACTTCGTACTTGCCAATAACCGGGCCGAATGCGCCACTCTATCAGGCATCGTTTGAGCAAGGAATATTTACAACTTTAAATACCAATTGGTCGGCCCATTACTGGCTCAGTAAGGGGATGCCATTGGACAAGCTAGTAGTGGGAGTCCCCACATATGGACATTCTTTCACGTGAGTGAATTTAGTTGGTTGACTGGAATATTATATTCAAGTATACTGTGAACTCTAGCCTATATGAACATTAAATCAATCAGTGGCTTTATATTGATTATTCAGCTAGAGATGGTGGATATATGGAATTTGAGCAGCAATACATTTTTCTTCAATACATGTACTGTATTTACATGTATAAATCTTGATAAACTTGCTTTTTTTTAATGGAGGTCCTTGGAACTCATAACCCGCATGGATGTATTTTCAGCAAAAAAATACTTTAAAAACATTTCTGATTGCACAGTTCCTAGATGTGAGAAATTTCAATGTATTCTGTAGTTACTTCAAGTCTATATTATTAACTCAACACCGTCCTTGAGGTCCCACCTAGCCGGATTATATGCTTCAAGCTAATACATAATATTCTATAATTCACGTTTTCAATTTCCATTCCTCCCTGAAACAGCCCACTCTTATATTGTAAAAAGTACTATCTTGAATTGAGAGTTCGTCTATATCTCTCAAGCATTTAGAAATATTGAAATTATTAATTATACATTTAGAAATTATTGAAAATTTTGAAATTATTAATTTCATTATTTGGTTTCAATTGCAGGTTATTGAACGAGGAAAACACTGGTTGGGATGCGCCCGCCACTGGTATCGGAAAAGAAGGATTGGAAGGATTCGTTGTTTATCCAGATATTTGCAGATTTCTGGACAGGGAAAATACAAAGTATGTTTTTGATTCTGAGTTTAAGGTGCCTTATACCTACAATGGTAGAGAGTGGATCTCGTACGACAATGAGCAAAGTCTGCAATACAAGGTAAATTTATATTTGTTCGACAGTTGTTCTTTCTAAACGAAATTGGATATTGCTATTTCATTAAAAAAATAATCAGGTTTTCTAAGGCTGGGGTTAGACAAAATGAACTTAGAGCTAGAGCAAGTTTGTGAAGCATAAAGCACACAGGAACAACCCAACATATGAGAAGGATGCGGGATGCATCAATAAGTGGAAGTGGTAGTTGAAGCAAATCATGTATCAATAGTGTATGAAAAGTGTATATTAAATTGGTTTTATCAAGATTGTTAATTATTTTTGTTCATAAAAAGCATTCGCTCGTTTGGTCTAACGCCAGCCTTAGAAGTATCGTTCAACAATCACTGATCTTGTGTTTGAAATATATATGTATTATTAATAAATAATTATATGGTTAAAGTTTTTGCGTACCAGCCTAGATGTTGTTATACAGAGTGACCACGAGAAACATTTACATTTTAAAAATGAAAAAACAATATCAATTTTCCAAGATAATATTCATTTAATTTGAATAAAATAAAATAGTTGTGAGTATATGTCATTCACTCTACGTAGAGAAAATTATGTCAGGAAGTTTACGTCCTTCCCCGAGTCAATTTGCTATTCTGTCCAGGAATCTCTTCCGCACTCGTTCCAGTGCGGGATCCATGCCACCTCAGTATGTAAGTCCGCTTTCAATTCATCCAAAGTACGGGATTCATGTCGATAAACTTGCTCTTCCAAATGTCCCCACAAACAAAAACCACACATGTTGAGGTCTGGAGATCGAGGAGGGCAGTGCACATCTCCATAAATCTTAAATCAGATGGCCTGAAAACACGTTTCGCAGCAGGTTCATTGAAATTCTAGCAGTAAGAGAAGTTGTTCCATCTTGCTTAAACTCCATCTTGATGTCATCTTGCAAGTTGAGCCTGTGCAGTTGTGGAAGAAAAAATTGTTATTATATCCATGTACCTGTTCGAGGTAACTGTTACCAGTGCTCCACCCTCTTGAAAAAAGGGCACCAATAACATGCTTTCTTGATATCACACATCATACGGTTACACTGCCTCCTCGATCTCCGGACCTTAACATATATGATTTTCATGTGTGAAGAGATTTGAAAAAAAACACGTTTATCGACATAAACCCCGTACTTGGATCATTTGAAAGCGACCATACGTACTGAGGTGGCATTGATCACTGAGGATGCACTGGAACGAGTGCGGGAGAGTTTCCTGGACAGAATAGAAAATTACCTCAGGAAAGAAGGACGTCACCTTCCCGAATGGCATATACTGTACTAACTTTACTCGAGTTGAATAAATAGTATCTTGAAAAATTAATATTGTTTTTTTATTTATAAAATGTAAATGTTTCTCGTGGTCGCTATGTATGAAATATGGTAGACATCCCGATTTATATGATAGAAAATTTAGCATTTTTAGTTCTATTGCTTACTCTCTCATTCTCCCTCTCGCTCTCCCCCTCACTCTCTCTCACCCCCTCCTTGGCCTCTCTCTATCACTCCTGCGCCTTTCGCTCTCGCTCTCACTCTGTCTCACATCCTCTCTCTCTCTCTCTCTCTCTCTCTCACTCTCTCTTCTCTCCTCTCTCTTACCGGTTGTGTGCTAATGTTCTCCTTTCTTCAAAACCCCTCAGGGTTTTGTTATTATTTCATAGAATGCTTCAGACATATTATCTTCAACCTATCTTGAATTTGACTTTCCCATGCCTAGTTTGTAATTTTTTTTGTGTCAATAATATTCATTACTATCAACTCTTGCTTGTAATATTGTGAATTCCCTCATTCCACTGAGTAGGATTGTATAATATAGTTAATGTAGCATCGTACTGGAAGTTTGATGGTTGAATGTGAGAGAGGGCCGGCCGTGCAAAAAAACTAAAACTGCAATTCAATTGAATCCTCACTTCTTCACTTTCTCACTATAGGCCTATATCCCTCAGAAACACACTCTCTTGTAAAATACTCAATCCCCTACACTGAAATAATTTGACTCCTTCAAGTTATGTGCTCCCAACTTGATAATACCGCCCGTTGTTCTCTCAATAATATTTGTTGAACGAGAGCTAGCAAGTTCTTACTTTTACTCAAGTTCAAAATGTTGCCAGTCTGTGGGTTGCTTGTTGTTTGAATGCACTACAATAACTTCAGAAAGAGTTGATCGATCAGCTTCAAATTTGAACACGCACTTTCGAACCTTTTTACAGATCAAGTTCGTTGAACAACAAATATTTTACTCACTTCTTCGTCCTTTTTCAGGATATAAAAGTAACATTGAAAGTACTACATGAGACAAAATAACTTGCTCCTGAGTGTCTGCCTGACTATTATCTTTCAGTAGCATACGCGTAATATTAATGATACAAATTGTGATGGCAGTTGCTATGTCGTTGGTATTATTAATTTGACAAACTTTGAATTTTGATTCTGAATCATCTACCCATACGGAGAAACCTATGAAGTTCTATGGATTCACGTAGGCCACAGCGTATTAATAGGAAAACAGTTTGATGATCCTTTCCCAAGATAATTTGACAGTGGGCTCCACTGGGATTCCTATTCAAATTAAAAAAATTCTGTAGGTAGCTTCATAATTTAGGTCTGCCATCTTCGTTCCGCCACATTGGATTAAACATTTTCTTTGGGAAGGTTTAATACAAGATTCAAATAAAGAATTTCAAGAGACAATGAATGGTGGAAATCGCTCATCAATGTATCAAACCACCGTTTCAAGATATTCACATTTAGTGTTGAAGTTTTGATATCTGTGATACAGAAATATTGCTCGCCTAGAACAGGATAGATTATTCATCACATTCTTATTATTATCGTTCCCTAGCAACCTATGTTAAGCGTTTATGTAGTCGCTGCTAAGAGAGATTATGTGATAGCTAATACTGAATAATAGTCAATAGTCAAAATTCTTTTACATATTCTTCAAGAATAGCAATTGTTGTCAAGAATAAAAAATTATATATATATAATTAAATATATTTGAATTGTTTGTATTCACAATTATATTTTTGTTCACTGCCAGTCTGTCTCCTGTTTCAAGAAATTCACATAGTTCGTACATGGGCCTTCCTTTGAGAAACTCACTAAGTCTTTTTTTCAATGTCACACAATCCAGCCTCTTATCTTCTCCGGTAGATGATTCCACAGTTTTCTGCCCACGTATGAAGGTTTCTCTTCGAAGATTGCAGTCCTGTGCCTTGGGAGATTTAATTAACAGACATTTATGGGATAGTATTTTCTGGAAAACACTGTTAATTGGCAATAATAATTTAGCAATATTGCACTAATAGTTTTAATTTAGATGACTCTCTCCTAGATTATTGAAATCTGTGCTGGAGATTCCTCAGTGATTGCTGCATCATCTGAGAAAACCCCGTGAAAGTGAGCTCTGTTCGAAATTAACAGAATGCTCAAGTATAGACATTTAGAAGTAAACAACCATTTCATTTAAATCGTTTAAATAATTAAATAAACCATTTCATTTAAATAATTTGTTCATTGAAATCGACCCCATCAGTATTTACTCGTGAATTACCGGTAGTGTATTGTTAATGTATCAAGATTTGAGAAGATAATATAAGCATCTTATTAGTTTTTCTCTCAATGATTGTAATGTATGGCTTAATTTCTTTTATATAATTATAAAATATCACAGTTTATTACATTCCAGTTCAATTATCTTGTTTCACCATCCATTTCTAAGTAGAGCTCATAAGTATCGTAATCTTGCCATACAATACCATACAATAATTGAAGTTGATTTCATTCAACTTTAGTGGCGCCATTTCACCAAACTGCTAGGGAGGGGGAGGGGCAAAAACCAAAAGGTATTGGGGGGGGGAGGAATACCCCCAAAGGATAGAGGGACCTGGGTTTTTCCCCATAAACGTTACATTCGAAGATGTTATTATATGCTTCATTTTTTTCCAGTTTTATATAAATGTGGTTGAAGTATCAATACAGACATATTATACATTATTACTTATTAAATTCAATCATGAAATATTTATTAGAAATTTAGGTCTACAGAGAGGCCCTAAAGTAGGAATACACTAAACAGATTTCTTAAAAATCATGGAAAAAGATAAATTTTTCTGTTACAATGACAATTTCATTGGGGAAAATATTCTTATTGGAAAATAACTTTTAGTTAGAAAGCTAAAGATACATCAAGCTGTTCCCATAATTCTCAACAACTCTTTACATACATTTGATTGTCTGATTGTTCCCTTTGTCTTGCTTTCACTGTGACATCTTGCAACTTGTTAATTCTCACATTGAAATTATTCAATAACTCACTTATTGTGCTCTGATCAATAAGTGTACCCATTCTGTATTCAAACTATACCACAGAGAAACATATATTCTTTATTACTCTGTACCCATACTTTCAAGGCAATTTTGCTACATTGTTTATACTGTAGAAGGAACTATACTACTGCTGTTAAAAAAAAGTATTACATTTTCATGAGACTCTAAGGATTCGTGTATTTTCATTATTTTTCATTATTATTTACCCGCATTTTCATTATTTATCTGATCCTTGAGGGGGGCTTAGGACCCCCTTTTCACTGTCCCCCTTATGACTGATCAATTTCAAGGCCTCTGACATGACCTAACGACTGTTTCCAGGCAGCTGGACTGGCAGTTTAACGTGTCCAACCGAAACACGGGAGTGGTATGAGAAACATATCTTGCCCGGGCCGGAATTTGTTATACATTTATAATAATAATAATAATAATTCATTGGATATTCTAATTTGTTATTATTATTATTATTATTATTATTATTATTATTATTATTATTATTATTATTATTTTTTATTCTAGCAGTTGGTCCTCGGCTGCGAGTTTTAGGATTGGTGATACCGCCGTTGTGCAAGAGGCGGATGATGTGGAACTTGCACCAATTTAAAAGAATATATTCTAAGTTATTTATTTTGTTGTCCAAGTTGTTTTAGGTAGTTTAAAATCTCTCAATTATTTTTTCATCCCATATATATTATAATAATTACTTTAAAAATGAATTGGTTGTTCACTATATTATACATTATTTTAAATATACAAGACCGTATGAAAATAGTCTCATGAGGGTAAATGCAACGTTGCCAAATAAGATTTGATCAACTTCGTCCGCAGCTGATTATAAGTAAGAATTAATATTGATATTTTCATATACAGTACACCTGAAGAATTGGCATAGTTTATGGTAAGGGGTGAGGAGGTACTCAGCTCTTCCAACTAACATCGGATTAGTTTTATGCAGTCTACTATAACAGACGTTCCCATATGGATGTTACTATAGACATATTACCATCGTATTCCATTTCTGTTTGTTAGTTTGTTTGTCAGTATGTCTGATGGAAATCGAAAACGGCTTTAACGATTTTGGTTAAGTTTGAAACATAGTATATAGTTTGAAATATAGTGAGTTTGTGATACGAAATCATCATTTTAATTAGGACTCATGTTTAGGATAACTCACTGAGGGAACTTAAAAATGATCAGGTAATAATATTCATCAACCGAGTAGCAGCTGACTGAGAGAGTTTTCCGTCGTCAGTTGAATACAGTTGATCAAGAGAGTTTTTCATCATCAGTTGAAAACAGCTGATCGAGAGAGTTTGCCATTGTCACTTGAAAACGAGACAGATGTGTTGAGTCACCAAGTTTGTTGACGTCATGTTTTAAAGTTATTGCATGATTCGAGAAAATAGTTGCAGAGAGCAGCCGAGTGTCAGCAACGCAACGCAAATTTGAATTTGTAACATAATGATGCGGTAATCAGGTAATGCTAAAGTAGTCAGTTTTAATACACCTGGGTAATTGAATTATAACAATCATTTACTTCTAAATTTCCATCTCTATGCCTTTGCAATTTCAACTCTATCCTTTGATATTGTTATATTCATAGACGTGAAGTAGATAGATAAGGGTGGGTGTCTACCATAAGTAAAATGAAATGTCTATTTCCGACTTCTGTAGTTGAATACTTGTAGCTAGTAGTTCTGTGAACAGTAGAGCTTGTACAGTAGTTATAAGTTTATAAGATCTCATTGTTTAACAGATCTCATTGTCAATATGTCACCCCAATTAGCCCTTCGGACATCGGAAAAAAGAAACCGGTACCGTGACGAGAAATCGGTAAGTGTTGAAACGGCCAATGACTGATTGGCGTGTATTGACGATGACAATATTACCTGTTATGAATGAAACCGAGAGCAGTGCCAAGCTGTAATCATCAAAAGCTAATCTACAAACATGCCAACGTACATATACTGACAAAAGCAAATCCCGTCGTTGAAACGTAGAAAAATCAATCATCAAATATTATCATGAAAAAATAACATTTTCCCGCTTTTTTGGGAAACGATAACTGTATATCTTCCAGTATTGAAAATGACATTCGAAATGAAAAAACAATACTGAAAAATTTTATTATATTCAAAATTCTCAATGTTCGAATATATTACCCCCCAGTAGACTACATTCAACACAGTAGAACCACTATAATTTGTAGCTTACGGGACCAAGCATTTAATACGAATTTTGGAGGGTGACGAATTATATATCAAGCTCTGCAATATCGAGGCTGATAAAATAAAATACGAAAAAATATATCATGGACACTGATCCCATAATTAATTCATGATATAGCCTGTATGAATGGATATTAGAAAATATTGTTAAATATTAATTTGACATACTTGTAAAGATTTCAGAGATCAATACAACCGTTCATGAGCGAGTTCTTCAACCAAGGGTGTCTCTAGTTATATTATTATATTGAATCCATAGAACTTTAAAGTTCACTCCGTATGGGTGAATAATTCACAATCAGAATTCAAAATCCCTAAACTAATAATACCAATTACTATAACGTTAAATGTATTGCTATCACAAGTTGTATTATCTAATACATGTGGGTGGGCTATGTTGAAAACAAACAATACCTAGACAGGCAGACAGACATTAAAGAAAGCGAGTTGATGTAAGTTTCGTATATTAATCAGCTGAATTCAGTGGAGTTATCAGTTACTATGGCATACCGGTACTAGTGTATTTATCGTTATAGGAATACTAGTTACAGTGTTTTTGATGGCAAAACTACGAATTATAGAGTTATCGAGAAGTTTCAGTGTACTCACTAATCTAGACTATTGAACTATTAAGTGAAGTTATTTTGTTTTGTGTCAAGAAATTTACTAATAGTTATATTATTCAAGCTCCAAATAACTGCAGAAAAGAGAGACAACTGCACAAAATAGGAATGATTTATATAACGAATTATACAGTTACAAGATAAGTCATCGCCTGATATTACTACGAAGAGGGATAGAAAAGGTGATAGGTTTCAGAAATAAATTGTCAATGGTCTTGTTAAGAATAGCCTACATGTGGGGATCCATCAGAAATAACCATTGTTTGAAAACCCAGACAGCTCTGCGTAGTACAGTCCGTCCAAGAAGTATACCTTTTGGAAGTGTCAGAGATTCGATGTGTCTGACTTTGTCGTGTCTGTACGAATGTAAAAGTGTCCGGTTTTGGCGCCTAACGCACACGCCAATTCGAGACTCTTTCAAAACAGTCTTTCCCTGTCGCTGGCGTACGGTGTCGATGGATGAGATAGTCGCTGTCCACTCCTGTCAGGTTCTGGGTGTGTCGGAGGACTAAGGTGGCGCGTTCCCCATCTTGCAAGTTGAGCCTGTGCAGTTGTGGAAGAAAAAATTGTTATTATATCCATGTACCTGTTCGAGGTAACTGTTACCAGTGCTCCACCCTCTTGAAAAAAGGGCACCAATAACATGCTTTCTTGATATCACACATCATACGGTTACACTGCCTCCTCGATCTCCGGACCTTAACATATATGATTTTTATGTGTGAAGAGATTTGAAAAGAAACACGTTTATCGACATAAACCCCGTACTTGGATCATTTGAAAGCGGCCATACGTACTGAGGTGGCATTGATCACTGAGGATGCACTGGAACGAGTGCGGGAGAGTTTCCTGGACAGAATAGAAAATTACCTCAGGAAAGAAGGACGTCACCTTCCCGAATGGCATATACTGTACTAACTTTACTCGAGTTGAATAAATAGTATCTTGAAAAATTAATATTGTTTTTTTATTTATAAAATGTAAATGTTTCTCGTGGTCGCTATGTATGAAATATGGTAGACATCCCGATTTATATGATAGAAAATTTAGCATTTTTGGTACTGTGTGCTGTTACAAAATTGAAAATAACCTACAGTTCAAGGTAAAATGAAAACTTGGAAGAAGAAGAAGAAGAAGAAAATATTTTTTAGAATTATAAATTCGATATTGTTGTTGCAGGCTGATTACATAAAGAGCAAAGGATTTGGAGGCGTGATGATCTGGTCGCTGAATGTGGACGACTTCAGAGCGTCGTGTGGCAAGAACGACTTCCCACTTGTGCGTCAGGTGAAGAACATCCTCGAGGACGACCAATTGTGACTCGTCGAGCAGGGCTTGTCCGAGGCCCTGCAGCATCTGCCATCAAAGTAAATGACAATTACTACATCTAGTCACTCAGATATTAGACAATCGAGCCTCTTTTCTTGTTAACACAATACCGAGCTTATCTTGTTCAAGTCAACAATGTAATTCTACATTCCATCCAGTAAATCTTGCTCAAAATAGTACCAATGATCATCTCGTAGCATAACCTGTTACCAAAATAACAAACTTCTTCGATGAAAACCTTCAGTTTACTGGATAAGTTGTCTACTCTTTTAAAAATATTCCAGTTCGATCCCCTACACACTTATTCTACATTAGAAAAATTTAAAACATCTAACAGTGTTGACTTTTACTGTTGATTGAAGTCAGTCATGAAATCCCACGAAAATTCAAAATTTCACCATCATATTTATATTATAACTTAGATTTGACTTGAATTATTGTGTGAAAAGAACAAGAGTTGTGTAAATTAGCTACATTATTGTTTGAAGTTTATGATTTGAAAAATCTTAGTCAATTGATTAGAATTTGTTCATTGATCGGTTTAAAAGTTACTATCCCATTCTGATACATTATTAACCAAAATTTCATGTCTTATTTTAATTTGGAGTTTTCAGAATGCAGCTACTAGATCTATAGTCATTCGCTTCATGCGGATCTCACTTACTCGTAGTTATACTCCGGAACTTTTCTAATCCTCTATGGACAACGTTTTGCAATGTAGAGTTGTGTGTGAACAACATTAAAAATCAATGAGAAACCCTATTATTTAATTTTGGGGGAATTTCGATTAGGAAACTTTCCTAAAGACTCATTCCAATAGAATAAAGCCAGTGCATCATTTATCTTTATTGGTTTGGAGCTGTGTTTCGTTAACCGATGCTTCATTATCTCGCTTACCCGGGTGTCTTTCAAATTGCATAGGAAAAAAACATAAAATTTATTTTGCAATCGGTATTGAATCCGATTGTCTGTTGGAAAACACGCTAGATCATCCAGTTCTTTACAGGTGTTGAAAGTGAATAAACATATCTGATGACAATGGCATCTAATATACTCCCGATCTATCACAAATTTATTTTAAATAGTTCTCACTCTCTTGGATGAACCCGTTTTTCTTTAACGTCAGTTCATTCCAAGTCAGGCCACTTAAGAAGCATCACTAGTTTTTATAGACTGTTGGGTAAAATTATTCGAATGTTTCACTCCTTGCAGTGCCCTTCCTATGTATTTGGCATCTTGTGACTTAGCAGCATCCGATGTATGTATAATTTTTTTTCTCAAGCCAAATTCTTGCCGAATTTATTCTCCAAAGCTAATCCTCTCTTATAGGTACAGTATAACATTCGTATTATTCAACTTTTCATTAATTACTATGCAAAGTTAATAGTATTTATTCTCAAAAACCTTGCACTTTCAGTCAGTTCCAAAATAATTGTTATGTTTGTAATAGTTTCATTGTTCAACTATTGGAGAAATATGTCGATTGTTTCATCATCCAAAACATTGTTTTTATTATTGCGTTATCAATCTACAATATACGTTAGGCAATTTCTTGACTATATTATTGAATATTCTTTTGAAATTATTCTCAAGGAATGTTACACAAACATCATGTTTTTGTGTGTTCTATTTATACGATTGTACTTCTCACATTCCTTTATGGTATAATCGCTGTATAAATAAATTAGTTGTTTGCAATTAATTTTATCAATGTCGATTGCTTGTAATGTATTGGTTGTATTACTAGTTACCTATTTATTTAGATGTATGCATGTAACTTGTTTTTGTTTAAGAAATTAGTATTAACTGGAATTCACATTTCCGATCTTTGGCATTGTGCCAAAAATACATTGTCGCTAACTACTGTACATTATAATAAATTATCTCTGTTTTCGAAATTATTGATTAATTAAAGACAAAATACATTGTCGCTAACTACTGTACATTATAATAAATTATCTCTGTTTTCGAAATTATTGAAATTAAAGATCTGAAACAGATTTATGTGACTTCAAAAATGATTCTAGCATTTTTGTCACGTTGTCGAAAACGCCAGCATGCTTCTCTGTGTACATTTACGTTTACATTTCATTTGGAAACTTACTGTTTAGCGTATTTTTTACTTATTCAAGTAATGATTGCTTGGATTTCCAATTCTAAGTGGTGAATCACAATGTTTTAAACTCTTCTCAAAGTGCTTCAGACGAACTGAATGTTCCTACTTCTTCACGAACAAACACCTTATTTAATTCAAACAAGCTAATAAACAATAGGCTATTTTAAAATGAGAAGCAGAAAATTTCAGAGATATACAGCCAGACAATGTGAATTCTGATTTGGTATCCAAATGAAATGACTTTCGTCCCTTTAAAATTTCAATTTATCTGTAAACACATTGCATTTCTGTATTTTTTAAGTAAAAATATCATTCTTACCCTGACTAAAAATTACATTACGAGTATGTGTTTGTTGCTTGCTTTAGGTTAGTTTCGAGTTGAACCTACTTTATATTGCTGAAGTGTGACTGTTGTAAGTAGCTTTTATAAGGGAAGTATTCTTATATGAGAATAACAATTTCAATTTTTTCATTCTCAATCTTCTCACATTTTTTCCATAGATTTTCACTATTCTCTTATCACGATAATCCACCTACATTGAAAAGTGTCTACTGTATTCTTAGAATAGTCGAAAAATAACAGCAATATCTGATAGCATTGCTGACTTGAATTATTTCCAGTCGGATATTATACAATTCCTGAAGGGTACTTAGTCAAAAAAGCTCAGTTTTAACCAATTCGGTACGACTAAATTCCATTTTTCTCATCTACAAAATTTCAAACCAACTTTGCAAGCTCTTAACTAATCAATTATCTCTAGAAAGTTATTCAATATTATTAAATAGCTCATGATATTCTAGAAAATCTCGAATATCGCCCTAGAATAAAACAATAGAATATAATGGAATATTAAACATGAGTTTGGAAGCAGTTGGGTCGATGGTCAAGCTGGTATCGTATGGCTTAGATAGGAGACTTGCGCCTGCTACTTCCGAATATTATTTATGAGCTCCACAATAATTGTTTAGAACCCACCTCAAATTGTAGGTCGTTCCATCTCTCATCATCATCCCTTCATTACCCACGTTCAATTTATAACTTGTGTGGGCATCACTTTCAGCAAAAAGCAAATGATTTGACGACCGTACTTTAAAATAAAATTAGATACTTGTAGTACCTGTACTCGTGAACTACCGTAATGTTTTCGACAAGTGTTCTAAGCCATCAGAAATTAATGGTTTTTCACTCTGCTGTATATTTGTTTTCCAAGGTAGTAGAAGCTTTAATTAACTTATGATTTACTTAATAATATTAGATTTTTATTATGTGAATGAATTCGATTAAATATATTTGAATATACATTGATGTTGAAATTCTATTTCAAATATATATATGTTCGAGTCTGTAATTAATGACGTTGTGCAATTTGTTCATGTAAGCAACAGAATGGTTCTAAGTTGCCATTTTTCAATAATATTATGTATCCAAAGGACTCAAATCGGTGCAAGTGAAAGAAAAATGCAATTCCATTCTACATTATTATAACAGCTGAGATGCAGATATTACTAAAACATGGCATACCAATTCCCTAATTATTACTCAGAGACAAATAATAATTAAGCGGATTATAAGTACTATTCTCAATCTTTGGTTTGTATGTGGTTGGCTAACGAACGTGCAATTCATTTGTTCTATTGATGTATTGAAATTACTCGTAGCTATCTTACCATTCTGTTGTTGCATTAGATTAAGTATATCACAAGAAGGCTGACAGTGGACTTTGAATATTGAACATAAATAATATATATTCTGTACAGTTATGTTAGTGCTTGTAAAAATATTATTGGTATAAATTATATTACTCGATGATTTCAAATATCAAAGTGCGTATTCAATATTTATTACTATTACCATACTATACATGATCTATTTTTTACTGAAACTATTTGCACGTTGAAGCTTGCCTAATTAAATAATTTGCTGCGAAAATTGAACTAATAAGTGTAACATAGGTTACTCAATTGAGTAAAAATAGCGGAAATCAAGAATGCAGTGATGATATTTTGGACTTGAATTACACATGAAATATTTCTTTACACTGCAGAAATAAAATAAACTAATCGTTGACTAAGGAACCCACACCCTCATATATATGTTCACTATCTATGCGTATAGTACACATTAGTAGTAGACCATGCTGCGCACTGCGCAACTGTCTGTAGACCGACTATAGACGGTCTAGATACGCAGTCTATAGAAGATCTATTTAAATAAGTAAATTGCCATTGCAGTTGTGTCTACGACACATTTATACACAGACTATAGATGGTCTAGAGACAGCACTGCGTCCACACTACAATGTATCGATTTAGACGAGACAAAACAATTATCATCATTCCTTACTTTGATGTTCACTTAGATGGACATTGCATTCAATAAAATAAATTGTTAATCAAGCAGTTCTTGTATTTAAGGATTTTTTTCAATCGATCAGAATTGAACAACTTTCATAAAATTACCACATACTCAAGCTCAAAACGTTTTCAATCTTAATTATGTATACAACAGTCCAAATGTAGCTAGGTAGGTTATATGTCACTTCTACATTACACGAAAATTCACAATTCAAAACAAACGAAAAACCAAGATTCTAAATTTTAAAATATTCTCTCATGAATTACAAACATTTAAAAGATTTCAAACTTTGCTCGCTCATCAAATATTCAATTTGGAATTTCAATTTCAATACACATCTCATTAAATACAAAATTCATATAATATATTTTAATCCCTCTAGCTTTAAGCTATTTGAGGGATATTAAAAAAATACAATTCCCATTTACTATGTTGCAATAACTTACATAATAAACAAATTAAATAAATATAAGTATTATATAAACAAATAAATATATAATATATTGAATGAATGTTATTAACAAAGCAAATTAGAAATTCATAAATAATAAAATGTAAAACCTTCCCATATAACTATTAAATGATCGCTAGTCTGACGAAACTATTGTGAGCTTGCATTTTTACTGTAAATCCTACCATTATGTCATATGTCAATCATCAATTATTGTAATGAAAAATAATTTCAATTTTGTTTGAACTTCACCTTTTCTTTGTAAATTTCGCAATTCCAAATGAAAATCTTATCTAACTAAACGTAAATGAACTAAAAAAATTTCTATCAAACTATTATAAACTAAAACAGTTCATCGAGTAAAAGTTTTATCGTATAAATAGTGTAACTATCCATTTTCTTAAGGCCTCAAATAATGAAAAGTCTTCAACTCGAACTATTCCCCTGAACTATTCTGGCTTGAAAAAATGAGACAAACTTTCAAGAAGAACTTAGTTATTGACAGAGGGAATAAAGATGAAGAGTTATAATAAGCTATGTTTACACATTCTTTAGGAAACCGTGTTGTTGATTATTTTATTGCCGTAAGAAGCAAACAGTTTTAGGTCTATTTTGTCTTGTTCAGTGGATGATCATCTATTTTGAGACGTTTAATCATCCCAAATATATCTTCACCACTGTATCCACAAAAATGACTTCTGCTACTGCGTGTGAATAATTGAGGGAATGAATAAAATACTAAAATTCTACAAAAATGAATGGTATACATGATTGAATTCATTGAACTTTGAACCAAGTAGCAGCAATTTTGAAATATTGTTAAGACATTTTATTGCACTTCTAGAATTCAATAATAGCAAATTGAAATACATAATAATTAAGTTAATGTATTATTTCGATTTACTATTCGTTCGAATTATCTGTGTCAACAGTGAATCAATAGCTTAGAATGCAACATGCACTAGATTAAAATAGAATGTAATAGTATTTCATAATGGATACCGTATTCTATTATAAAGATTTTAAAATATTACAGATGATTTTCCAACATCAATTATCTATTTATAGGCAAAGAGTGAGAGATTTATTGATTGATACATTTAATTATAATATTGTACATTTCAAGAAGCCTTTTCCTATTACTAGATCTAATAATAGAACCCCCGTTGTGATTTCGAAGAAGGATGATTGTCGATCTTGGAAACTAAACTCCCCTTCTGCAATCCCTCTTTGCTGAGCCATATTATGTGGATTGCATATAATATTAAAATACAGAGTGGGTGAAAAGTCCGAGAACGGCTCAATATCTTATACTCAAAGATAATTTGACGGTGGGTGTGATTGGGGATTCTACTTAAATTTGAAATACTACTTTACTATGACTTTGAAAATCTGGTCCGCCATCTTGGACCCGCAATATTGAATGCAACTTTATTTTTTCAAATGGGAAGGTGGTCATGCGACACATTATTTCGATACGAAATTTCAAGAGAAAATGAATGACGAAAACCGCACATCGATATATCAAACCGTTTAGAAAATATTCACATTATTAATCAATACTGTTCAAAGCAGAAAGGAGAGAAAAAAGTATAAGAACAGCTTAGTATCTCATTATAAAATGTGATTTCAAGGTGGGTGTGATTGGGCATCCAACTCAAATTGAAAATACTACTTTACTATGACTTAGAAAATCTGGTCTGCCATTTTGGATGCAATTTAATTTTTTTTAATAGTAAGGTGCTCATGCGATACATGATATTGAAACAGAATTTCAAGAAAAATTGAATGGCGAAAACCGCACAACGATATCTCAAACCGTTCAGAAGTAGTCCAGTCAAAGAAAGATTATAGAGGGAAAAGTTTGGAACACAATTTTCAACTCAACAGCTCTTTTAAGGATAGTTAGAGGATTAACATATCAAAAGTCCTCACCCCTACCCACTGTGCTAAAGGGGTGGGGGTGGTTTGAAAGTACCATTTTTTAATTTTTCGCATATATCGGAAACTATGCATCTTATTAACATTTATATCTCTTGCAAAATTGAAGCTTACATAATTACCAACAAGTTTTGTCCTTTACATTTTTTCCATATCTCTCATAGTTTCTGAGATATCCGCCCTTGAAGGTGAGACATTTTTTGAAAAAACACTTCTGCCTTCAAGTTTTTCATCTTTTCGGCCTTATAATTTTAATATATTTATATTTTTTGGCCGCTGATCAGCATTCAAAAATTATAAGGCCAAAAAGATGAAAAACTTGAAGGCAGAAGTGTTTTTTCAAAAAATGTCTCACCTTCAAGTGCGGATATCTCAGAAACTATGAGAGATATGGAAAAAATGTAAAGGACAAAACTTGTTGGTAATTATGTAAGCTTCAATTTTGCAAGAGATATAAATGTTAATAAGATGCATAGTTTCCGAGATATATGCGAATAATTAAAAAATGGTACGTTCTAACCACCCCCACCCCTTTAGCACAGTGGGTAGGGGTGAGGACTTTTGATATGTTAATCCTCTAACTATCCTTAGAAGAGTTGTGGAGTTGAAAATTGTGTTCCAAACTTTTCCCTCTATACCTTTATTTGAACATTCGTTGCCTGGACTAAAGATATTCATATTATTAATCAATACCATACAAAACAGAAATGACATACATAAGTGGTAATGATTAATAATGTGAATAACTTCTGAACGGTTTGAGATATCGATGTGTGGTTTTCGTCATTCATTTTTTCTTGAAATTCCGTATCGAGATCATGTATCGCATGACCACCTTCCTATTTAAAAAAATAAAGTTGTATTCAATATGGCGGACCAGATTTTTAAAGTCATAGTAAAGTAGTATTTTCAATTTTAGTAGGGTCCCCAATCACAACCACATTGGAATCACATTATATAATGAGATACTAAGCCGTTCTCATACTTTTTTCTCCTTTCTGCTTTGAACAGTATTGATTAATAATGTGAATAATTTCTAAACGGTTTGAGATATCGATGTGCGGTTTTCGCCATTCATTTTCTCTTGAAATTCCGTATCGAAATCATGTATCGCGTGACCACCTTCCCTTTTAAAAAAATAAAGTTGCATTCAATATGACGGATCCAAGATGGCGAACCAGATTTTCAAAGTCATAGTAAAGTAGTATTTTCAATTTTAATAGTATCCCAATCACACCCACCGTCAAATTACATTTGTATATGAGATATTAAGCCGTTCTCGGACTTTTCACCCACTCTGTATATTAATTCTAATTTCCCGTATTAACGCCAAAACATTGAAGAACTGCACTAATGACTTTATTCCTCTTTTTAGTTGTAACAGCACTGTAAAACCAAAAAATCAAGTATTAATCGTAAATAACACTGAAAATCACGAATTGAGAGGAATCATAAAATGTCTTTGCTCTATAGTATGTGAGATTCACGTTATAAAGTTAGTGCAAATCATGGAACAAACAGGGATACAGATTCTTTTTCTCCATTTATTAGATTAGGTGTGATTTAAGCTATTCCAGTATTGATTATTGATTCTTGTTGATAATAATTAATTCGATTATTGATTCTTGTTGATAATAATTAATTCTTTTTTATCCGTGAAGAAAATAATTATCATTTCTCATGATTTAATGATAAACTTTCATAATTGATACGAAACGATTTGGCAACAGCGCGGAAGTGGAGATGATAGAGCTAGCTGCTTTGTCTAATGATATACAAGGATAACAAACCAATGTTAATCAAGTGGCGACTTTTAAAACATAAGGTGAATCTCACTATACAGTATACGCTAAACCTCTAAGGGCCCCGGCGGCCAGGCCACACAGGCAACGATCTGCGATCCCATGAGTTTCTATATCAATATCTATATCGTAAATCGTAGATATAGCTAAAGAAACCTATAGGATCGCAGATCTCTCCCTCTACATCACTCTCAAAGTATATTAGTACATTATAATAGTTTCCTCACCTCAAATTTAACAGAACAAAAATACAAAATTTCATGAAATGAAAAGTACGCTTCATTATGTATCATTGAATGAGCAAAGCAAATTAGGCTAGCTTCACACGCTTTCGGTTTCTTTCGGTTCGGTTCGGCTCGTTACCGAAAACGAATGAGGCTTTCATACATGTCAGGTTTTAATTTGTACGGTTCTAATTAGTATTTTCTTCTCAAACACAGCTGTGTTTGGATTTTCACAGTTCATGCTGGTATATTTAAATATAACAGTTGGTGTCAAATTGTAAGATGTTATTTCTTGAACAACAAAATTTTAAAGTTAATTAAAAATTCTGAATTATTTGAATAGTTTCTTTTTGATCATGTTAATTTTGGAAGTTCAGAGAGATGTTTTTATAATTGAAAATTTGTTCCTTGTTTTCACACATGGTATAAAAAACTTCATATCTTCTCTCCATTGATGAAATCATGTAATATTCGTGGAAAAATATAAAAAAATAAAAATTCTCACCAAGTTTTAATTTATATCTTCCATATTTTTATAGCAAACTATTCATTGAGAAAAAATGTTTCTGTGAACTAACAGAAATGAATTGACCATATGATTTTGACTTGGAAAATTTTGAAACAGATAATCACGATATCAGGCTAAAATAAAAACAAAAAAGGCAAGCGTGTGTCAAAGACTTTATTTTTTCCTGTTTCCCTAGCAACGAATTCGAATATAATGAAACCTATTCGTGTCGTGGGGGCGTTCGGTGCTATGCGGTTGCTATTCGGTACCGAATTCAAACCGAATCATCGTTTCACACTTATCGGAATTTGCCGAATACGAAACGAACCGAACCGAAAGTGTGTGAAAGAAGCCTCTCGCTAGCAACGAATTGAAACCTGATGGAATTTATTAGTCAAGTGGGCGTTCGGTTCTATGCGGTTTCTATTCGGTACCGAATTCAAACCGAAATACCGTTTCACACTTATCGTAATTTGCCGAAAACGAAACGAACCGAAAGAGTGTGAAACTAGCCTTACAGCTTAGAGATGATTATTACTTTTCATATGTTTCACTGTAACTGACAGAATACTTTTACCAATCGACTTGAATTTTGAACATATTCTTGGACCATTTTCGCAGATCAAGTTTGTTGGCCAGCGAAATAGACTCAGGGCCTTCGTACTTTTTGAGGATACAACAGGATAACATTGAAAGATAAAAATGTAGAACATTACATAATTACAACATCATATCATATCATTACAAATCACATGTTTTGTAATCGAGTCAGTCTAATATTGTTGCATTATAGTTCGGTCCAATCACCAGGTACCTACTGGTAAAGGGTCTGTTTCAGTACTTGTAACGAATCAACTGAGTTTTTCAAGCAATGATTCCGGAGTATTGGACAAAAAAGGTGACTTCCAAGCCCTAGAGCTTGTTACAGGGGTATTTTGCTTTTTACAGATTTTACAGACAAAAAAGTTGACCTTCTAGCCTTGAAGCTTTTCACAGGGTGGTGCCCCGAAAACCTTGAAATGTAGTTCACAAATCTCTATTTTAAATGAGTACTGAGTTGAAACTTTTCAAAAACTAGTTGAAATTTCCGTTTTTGATCGACTTATCTTCTGATTATCACTATTTGAATGAATAATTCAAAATCTCTCAGTGCGTAATTCCGTGCTCTTAAACCTAGACCAAGCAGACGTTCATTTCTCAGATCCTATCAAGCGCGAAAAATTTGCACATAATTATTAACTGATCAATCAAGATTATAAAACATTAAAAAAGAAATAACTCATAATAGGCCTATACCATTTTGAATGTTTTTTTTCGAAAAGAATGAAGATCTTTTATACTGTACCACAAGATTTTAAGGCGGAAATTTCATATTGAATGAAAAAGACTAAGAAATTGTCAAAAAACCACTGATTTATTGATAATTAGAAAGACCGGTTTCGGTTATTACACCATTGTCAATCTCTGATAAACTCAACTACACAAAAAGCGGAAATTTCATTTTTCTTATATCTTATTTATTAACTTATAGGATAAGTTCCTATTTAATACGATAGGATAATATTAAACATTAATATTGCAAATATTAGTTGTAATTGAAACCCTTGTAGTTTTAAACTTCTGGGTGGTGGGGGGGGGGTCCAGAGGGAACGATGGAGACTATGACTATTTATGATGTACCATGCACACCGTGTCTGTCCCACGAAGAGGTTTACACGTTTGATTTTATATTACGTGCCCATTCATGCACCGAACGTTTTTAAATTTTACACAGTTTACAACCTAAAAGATTTTAAAAATATTCTGGTGTTTTTGGTTTTATAAAATATTTTTAATGCTGCACTTTAGAGCAATATGACTTTTAAATTAAGAAGCTTGAACAACCTAATGAAAAACCTCAAAGTCCAAAATTATTAAAAATTTTAATTTGCACTTACTTTTCTTAATTGAAACCCGTCCACAGCAACACACTGATAACTGCTCTTAGGAAATGATTCGAAAGCTTTTACAACGAAACTCCACGCTCCACGGTAGCGGTACCGTATCCAGAGAAGTTTCTCTTCTATTGATCGTTTCAGTTCTTTGTCATAATTGAAGCTATGGGTATAAACGTTTTCATTCAAGTAAGCCTATAAAAAGTAGTCACAAACAGTTAAATCTGGTGATCGAGGTGGCCAATCTAAAAAATCACTTCCACGACCAGTTCAACGGCCATGAAGTTTTTCATTTAGTAATTGCTTAACATGATTTGCGAAATGAGGTGGAGCTCCATCTTGTTGGAAGATTACTTGATCCATTTTTGGTACCATCAAATGAGGCTAGACTACCGCAACGTAGTAAACAAATCAGGTAATAACTCATGAAAGTTTTATAGTTTACAAAGTTTTATAAGTTTTTATAGGAAGCGAATTGATAAAATTTTGTTTCTACGAAGGTTAGGAAGCTGAAATTTTCCTAGAATATTTTCAGAACCTGCTTAGTAAACTTTAAAATTTAGAAATCTTCTCCGCATGAATGGGCACGTATTATATAAAATTAAACGTGCAAACCTCTTCGTGGGACACGGTGTATATTAAAACCCTGCGATAATTTAGCTTTTTCTTAATTAGTTGAGCAGAACCCTGTTTTTTATCCTCATTTTTTGACTAGACTAATTTTGAAAAATCGAGTCTCTGTAATATAGTAGATTTTAACAAAAAATCGCATACAATTATCAAGCACAACAAATATAAGTACTGTATTCATATACCGTGCCTTTGGGAGAACTCATCAAATGTTAAAAACTACAGTTTTGAGTTATGTACTTTGAAAAGTCTTCCTGGGAGTAAAGAAAAAAGAGCAAAAGCCTTTGCTACATATCATTCTAATTTGATAAATCACTCATATTTTTGTTCGCTATTCATATGGAAGAAATTACTACCTAATGAATATAGCCTACCAACTCATTAATAAATTTAATTGAAAAATAAATTGGAGTCCGTGTGGTTTGGAGTGATCCGTGGATAAGTGCTTGCGTAGCAGCCTTATTAGAGGTCCCGGGTTAATATATACGAACAAAAGTTTCTAGCTGGGTCACTCCCGTATCGGATGAGCACGTTGAATTTTTCGTTCCTGACTGAAGTATGACAGTCGACAGGCTCTTTGACGGCTCAAATTATAAATTCAGGCGAGGTGGGACCTTCCCGCAAAAGGGACTCCCCACCAACAAAAATCAATTGGAAACAAAGCCTGTATGTGAAACGGTAGATTTCTGAAAGGCAAAACTCACTAGGGCCCGTGTGCAGATACTCGGTTTTGACAAAGAAATGTCAACTGTTAGTTTAAACCCCGAAGTGAACGTGGTTTAGCGTTAGCCTAAACGTAGTGTTAGCATATGGCCCTAAGATGGCTAGTGAATTTCGCTTGCTGTGGCACGCAAAAAGGCATTTGATAAAACTACATTTTTGAAAATCATAAACTTATTGGTGATTGTTGATGCATTTTTCAGGAAAAATATATAATAGGGCTACATTATTATGATGTCTTTTGAGTCTATTTACCTTTGGTGAAATATACCAGACAAGAAAAGTGAATCAACTCAGTGATATTTCATAAACATAGAAAACGAGAGAGAAGTTAGAAAGGTATGACAGGTATTAGAAAGGAATTAAAGGTGTTAGAAAGGTGAGTTCTGTCTATTGTGAGAACTTAGTATTTCTAGCCTATTAAAAAGCTTAACATTTATGATGACCAATTTTTACTTTCCTTGCCCTATTACCATAGAATTTCTTTCCAAAAAAAATTAAGATACCCTAATTTCAAGTTTTCTATACGTTTCAAGGTCCCCTGAGTCCAAAAACATGATTTTTGGGTGTTGGTCTGTGTGTGTGTGTGTGTATATGTGTGTATGTCTGGGAACATGATAACTCCATTCCTAATGAACCGATTGACTTGAAATTTTAAACTTGAGGTTCTTATACCATGAGGATCTGACAATAAGAAATTCAATTCAAGATGACGGAAAAAATGGTGGATAATTACTAAAAAACCATGTTTTTCACGGTTTTCTCGAAAACGGCTCTAACGATTTTCTTCAAATTTCTACCATGGATAGCTATTTATAAGCCCTATGAACTAACATGAGTCTCATTTCTGGGAAAATTGCAGGAGCTCCGTAATATTCTTGAGAAAAATGGCGGATAGTTACTGAAAAACCACGTTTTCCACGATTTTCTCAAAAATGACTTGACCGATTTTTTTCAAATTCATACCCTGTATAGTTATTTATCGGCTCTATCAACTGGCATGAGTCTCCTTCCTGGGAAACTAATATTAGGGGTCCACCCCATCCTTGAGAAATGTACTTTGTAACCTCCTTCTCGTGTATGAGGTAGGTAGGTAGAGCAGTTTATAAAAATCTGGTGTGGCGCACTCACACAACTTTCCTTGCCGTTATGAGAATTGATCACCTCACGCTAGTGTTGTCGCGCATCTTAAGTCTACTTATGAACAAAGATCTGAGCCAGCTGGTGACAAGACAATAACGCTGGAGACATACGAAGTCTGCTATCTCTTCATAGTGAATCATTTAATAGAATCAACAGTTTGCAATTGGATAATCACATTTTCTGGAATTTCGAGCTTATTTTCAATTTTAGGTGAAAATGTTACTGAACATCAATTGTAGAGATTTTCATGCTCAATCTTTTCCACTCGAATGTTTTTGTTTAAATTGTATCTGAAGCCTGATAATTGGGAATCTAAAATCAAACTTTGCATAGATGGGGCGGAGCTCCTGAAATTTTTACAGATATGGGACTTGTGACAGTTGATAGAACTTATGAATTTCCATTTTTGGTATAAATTTGATCAAAATCGTTGGAGCCGTTTTCGATAAAATCGCGAAAAACCCTGTTTTTGACAACATTTTCGCCATTTTAGCCGCCATCTTGAATTGCATTTGATTGAAATTTTTCGTGTCGGATACTTATAGTGTAAGGACCTTAAGTTCCAAATTTCAATTCATTCCGTTAATTGGGAGATGAGATATCGTGTACACAGACGCACATACACACACACACACACACACACACACATACACACACACACACACACACACACACACACACACACACACACACCACACACACACACACACACACACACACACACACACACACACACACACACACACACACACACACACACACACACACATACAGACCAATACCCAAAAACCAGTTTTTGTACTCAGGGGACCTTGAAACGTATAGAAATTCAGAAATTGGGGTACCTTAATTTTTTTCGGAAAGCAATACTATCCTTACCTATGGTGATAGGGCAAAGAAAGTAATAATTTTTTTCGGAAAGCAATACTTTCCTTACCTATGGTAATAGTGCAAGGAAAGTAAAGATACATTATAGTCATGATATTTCATCTGTAGAACAGCTGTTCTAACGACTTTAAAAAAACATCGAATTTCATAATTTACACAAAGGTAAAAGTACTTTGAAAACAATATTATAATATTATACACATAATACAGTACAGTAGACTGATTGTAGTTTCAAATATGTAGCCGCCAATCGTCATTATGTTATTGCCCTAAATTATTCTCGTTCAAGAATGAGGATTACAGTTCAATGAGCAAGGAAAGTTGTGTGAGTGTACCACACCAGATTTCTACTTGAGTTTCGCCAGAGTGGGCATGATGTACTGTATAATGATTTAAAGCGTCTTACCCTTTCTTGGGCATGGGCATGGAAGTCATTGCAGGTGGCTTCACTATTTTTAGGTTCCCATCTGCGAAAACAGAATTCAAAGCAGAAGATCAGACTACAATCATACAACTGAGAAAAATTATGATACATCTTCATTTCTTTTAATTGAGAATCCATCCCATGTAGTGATGTTGTGGTTTGGAACTCACATGCCAGTCATAAATAATAGTAAATAGTCTAGTCAAGATAGACATGAGTTTATTTCTGTGTTTGCAAAAATTATTTGTTATTAAGTTATTATTATTACAATAATTATTTTCTATAAAATCGTCATTCTTATAGAAAATTGAAAAAAAAACTCAGTTTCCTCTATTTCTACGAATATTTTATAGATAATATATTCCGCTCTACACATTTTTTGCATTATAATCAAAGCAAACTAAATATTAACTAAAACTCAGCATTCCACATCAGAGTTCTTTATTAATAGTCCAGTCAAATGATCATTTTTCCGTAAGTAGACACAAAAGACTTTCTCGTCTGTTTCAATGTACCGTATCTGGTTTTCAATGTATTTTGGGGCGCTGAATTGAAATTTGAAATTTGCTGACACGCCAGAGGGCAACTTCACCCCTGAAAAAACCCTATGAAAACGAAATGAGTTCATGAATTAAAACAATAATATACGTTTAACTCACCATATTTTAAAGCCTTGGAAGTTGATGCACTCAAATATATTATCTCTTTTATTTGTACAACTTCAATACCATCACTGTTTTTACGAATATTCACACTGACACCATCAGCATATCTGATGGCATAAATTGGCTTCTTCATCTCCAAAAATGAGACCACTCTGATGAATGTATTCTGTGACACAGAAAGATAAACAAGATTTTCTGACTTGGGATATCAACTTTTCATTAATATTAGCCTATTTCTTAATCCTGAGAAACTTCTAAATCCCCGTCTGATGTTAATTTCTGTTTAGAATGTTTTAGTGTGTTAATGCTAATTACTATATAGTAATTGAAGTGATTATTTTGATAGATATGGTTTGGAAGAGTTTTCAAATTGTCATACATCACATCAAAACCCATTCAATTTTATTGAAATAATATTTTGTGAGTTGGAAATCTAGTCGCGGATTTAATTATTAAATGTAATTGATAAAGCGAGAAGATCTCCAATGTGCAAAGATGAAACGTGTGTTTTATCACGTTTTGTGAAGGCAATATTATGAATTTTAGCTCCATGCTATACAAACAAGAGTGAGTCGACTTATGGTCTTTGAATCAAGGCTGCATGTTTTTTTCACATAAATAGATTTTGAATTTTTCTTTTAAGGCCCGTATTCTTAAAACCGTTTGTGAAGTATAGTTGTTGAGTAAAGGCATTGCTTACCTGAAGAATTCTGTCTTAGGAATTCCATTATAGGCTGTCACAGTTCGTGCAGTTTAATAATTGTGTTTTCAGGATTTGAATCCTGTAGGGAAAGATGGTGCTTCTAATTCAATCAGCTGGCAGAAGTTTTTTTATATATTTATTTAAAGTCGGGAGTGGTTTAACCGGACCTTTGAGGATCAGGCCAAGGGACAATTTCAAGGTAAAGTTAAGATAATAGTTCATTCTTTTTCCAGACCTATAATTTTAAATAATAATTTGTTTTAATTTCCAAAAACCTGAACGACCACAGATCAGCTAGCGAGTAGCCCTTAAATCTTTATTATATTAAAGCCTCTTATTATAGGTTATTAAAGCTGCAAAAGACAAAAAATTACAAAAAATTCTCAGCCAATACGGCTAATTATATCGGAGAGCCAACCTCGAAATCAGTTAGAGAACACACTGGAGGCTATGGGGAAAACCTCCAAATCACAAAAATTTTACCCCCCTGGCACCCCTAGAGACCACCAAATTTTTTCGACACATTCAAATAAGCCTCACACAGAAAATTCAATAGAAGCTTTTTTGTTCAGCTCCCGGAGATAAACCTATATCCATAGTACAATTTCGATCAAATTCAAATGACGACCCGGAAAATGAGTTTTCATTGAAAATTTGAAGTTTTTCCAAATACCAAAAATTCTCAGCCAAAACTATGAGTTCGCTGTGAAAACTGAACACCAAATCTGTTGCATACTACTCTGGAAACTACGGGAAAACCTCCAGACCTTCCAAATTTTTCCTCCCGGCACTCCTGTACTCAACCAGATATTTGGGACACATTTAAATTTTTTTCCCACAAAAAATGTATTACAAGCTTTATTGATCAGCTCCCGGAGATAAGCCTGTAGCCATATTTCAACTAAATTCAAATGGCGACCCGGGAAATTGAGTTTTCATCGAAAATTTGAAGTTTTCCCAAATACCAAAAATATTCTCAGCCAAAACTATAAGATCGCTGTGAAAACTGAACACCAAATTCAATTCAATTCAATTCAATTTATTAAAAACACACAAAACAAGACAAAACAAAATTACAAAGATTTACGAAACAAATAAAACACAATAAAATGTTACAAATAAAAAAAAAACCATGGGCTTAGTGTTTGGGTGTGTTGGAGAAGAGAAAAAAAAGAGAGGAAGATACCTAGCCAACTATGGTTTCCCATGTAATAGGCAGGCAAAGAAGAGAAGAGAAGTAATGAGGAAAAAAGGAAGGGAGAAATGGGGGGAAGGAAGAAAACAAAGGAATAGGTACTAAAAATAAAGGTAAGCGAGTCCACTGAAAAATGAAAAAACTAATGAAGAAAAAAATGCTGGATCAGAAATCTCGATTTATATATCTAAATGGAAGAAGAAATTACTGTATGTCCAGTTTTTTATATCCAGTTTAATTTTTCCGCTGATCTTATTGTCCATGAGAAAGTGATTTGGAATGAGGTTTATTATTTTAGTACCTATGTAAATTAATTGCCTCCTTATACATTCAATATTAGTGTTATAGGTTACATATTTGTTAGCAGTGGCCCTTAGATTATAATAATTGAGAGTAGAGTTTATTGTGAGAGGAAAATCGGATCTATATTTTATTAAGTACTCAATTACGGTTTTTATGTATAATTGACGTATAGTCATGACCTCAAAATCACTAAAAACCATATCCGTTGGATAGAGCCTGGGTTTGCTTAATATAGTTATAATTATCAGTTTTTGTGCTACAAATAATTCAGCAATATGACAGGTATTTTTGAACTTATATTTTTGAACTTATAATATTTGAACTTATCTAACCACTTCCTTATTAAAAGCATATTATTTTCAGCTATAGTACGAACTTCATTCCATGAATTACCGTGAAAAATAGCTGCAGTATCATCAGCAAAGGATATCACAGTTGAGTTTAAAGTCTTAAATTTAAAAAGTCATTCACATAGAGTATGAATGACTATTTGAATTTAAGACTTCTAAAATCAACTAAGATATCCTTTGCAGATGATACTGCAGCTATTTTTCAAGGTAATTCATGGAATGAAGTTCATACTATAGCCAATAAATATGTTGCATACTACACTGGGGCTACGGGAAAACCTCCAGAACTTTCAAATTTTTTCCCCCGGCACCACTAGCCACCCCCAAATATTTGAGCCACATTTAAATTTGTTTGCCACAAAAAATGTATGAGAAGATTTTTGTTCAGCTCCCGGAGATAAGCCTAACACCATAGCTAAATTTCAACCAAATTCAAATGGCGACCTGGAAAATTGAGTTTTCATCAAAAATTTGAAGTTCTCCCAAATACCAAAAATTCTCAGCCAAAACTATGAGTTCGCTGTGAATACTGAACACCAAATCTGTTGCATACAACACTGCAGGCTACGGGAAAACCTCCAGAACTTTCAAATTTTTTCCCCGCCACCCCTGTGCTCCCCCAAATATTTGGGACACATTTAAATTTGTTTCCCACAAAAAAGGTATAGGAAGCTTTTTTGTTCAGCTCCCGGAGATAAGCCTATAATCATAGCAAAATTTCTACCAAATTCAAATGGCGACCTGGAAAATTTAGTTTTCATCAAAAATTTGAAGTTCTTCCAAATTCCAAAAATTTTCTGCCAAAACTATGAGTTTGCTGTGAAAACTGAACACCAAATATGTTGCATTCTACACTGGAGGCTACGGGAAAACCTCCAGAGCTTTCAAATTTTTTCCCCCGGCACCCCTAGCCATCCCCAAATATTTGGGCCACATTTAAATTTGTTTCCCACAAAAAATGTATGAGGAGATTTTTTGTTCAGCTCCCGGAGATAAGCCTGTAGCCATATTTCAACTAAATTCAAATGGCGACCCGCTAAATTGAGTTTTCATCGAAAATTTGAAGTTTTCCCAAATAGGAAAAATTCTCAGCCAAAACTATAAGATCGCTGTGAAAACTGAACACCAAATATGTTGCATACTACACTGGAGGCTACGGGAAAACCTCCAGAACTTTCAATTTTTTCCCCCGGCACCCCTAGCCATCCCCAAATATTTGGGCCACATTTAAATTTGTTTCCCACAAAAAATGTATGAGGAGATTTTTTGTTCAGCTCCCGGAGATAAGCCTGTATTCATATTTCAACTAAATTCAAATGGCGACTCGCTAAATTGAGTTTTCATCGAAAATTTGAAGTTTTCCCGAATAAGAAAAATTCTCAGCCAAAACTATAAGATCGCTGTGAAAACTGAACACCAAATATGTTGCATACTACAATGGAGGCTACGGGAAAACCTCCAGAGCTTTCAAATTTTTTCCCCCGGCACCCCTAGCCATCCCCAAATATTTGGGCCACATTTAAATTTGTTTCCCACGAAAAATGTATAAAAAGTTTTTTTGTTCAGCTCCCGGAGATAAGCCTATAACCATAGCTGAATTTCTACCAAATTTTAATGGCGACCTGGAAAATTGAGTTTTCATAGAAAAAAATTGAGTTTTCTTCGAAAATTTGAAGTTTTCAAAAAAAAAATGGCGACCTGGAAAATTGAGTTTTCATGAAAAAAATTGAGTTTTCATCGAAAATTTGAAGTTTTCCCAAATAGGAAAAATTCTCAGCCAAAACTATAAGATCGCTGTGAAAACTGAACACCAAATATGTTGCATACTACACTGGAGGCTACGATAAAATCTCCAGAACTTTCAAATTTTTTCCCCCGGCACCACTAGCCACCCCAAATATTTGGGACACATTTAAATTTGTTCCCAAAAAAAAATGTATAAGAAGCTTATTTGTTCAGCTCCCGGAGATAAGCCTATAACTATAGCAAAATTTCAACCAAATTCAAATGGCGACTTGGAAAATTTAGTTTTCATCAAAAATTTAAAGTTCTCCCAATTACCAAAAATTTTCAGCCAAAACTATGAGTTTGCTGTGAAAACTGAACACCAAATCTGTTAATACTACACTGGAAGCTACGGGAAAACCTCCAGAACTTTCAAATTTTTTCCCCCGGCACCACTAGTGACCCCCAAATATTTGGGCCACATTTAAATTTGTTTCCTACGAAAAATGTATGAGTAGCTTTTTTGTTCAGCTCCCGGAGATAAGCCTATAACCATAGCTGAATTTTTACCAAATTCAAATTGCGACCTGGAAAATTGACTTTTCATCGGAAAAATTGAGTTTTCATCGAAAATTTGAAGTTTCCCCAAATTGGAAAAATTCTCAGCCAAAACTAAAAGATCGCTGTGAAAACTGAACACCAAATATGTTGCATACTACACTGGAGGCTACGGGAAAACCTCCAGAACCTTCAAATTTTTTCCCCCGGCACCACTAGCCACCCCTAAATATTTGGGCCACATTTAAATTTGTTTCCCACAAAAAATGTATAAGAAGCTATTTTGTTCAGCTCCCGGAGATAAGCCTATAACCATAGCAAAATTTCAACCAAATTCAAATGCGACTTGGAAAATTTAGTTTTCATCAAAAATTAAAGTTCTCCCAATTACCAAAACTTTTCAGCCAAAACTATGAGTTTGCTGTGAAAACTGAACACCAAATCTGTTAATACTACACTGGAAGCTACGGGAAAACCTCCAGAACTTTCAAATTTTTTCCCCCGGCACCACTAGTGACCCCCAAATATTTGGACCACATTTAAATTTGTTTCCCACAAAAAATGTATGAAAAACTTTTTTGTTCAGCTCCCGGAGATAAGCCTATAACCATAGCAAAGTTTCAACCAAATTCAAATGGCGACCTGGAAAATTTAGTTTTCATCAAAAATTTGAAGTTCTTCCAAATTCCAAAAATTTTCTGCCAAAACTATGAGTTTGCTGTGAAAACTGAAAACCAAATCTGTTAATACTACACTGGAAGCTACGGGAAAACCTCCAGACCTTCCAAATTTTCACCCCCGGCACTCCTGTACTCACTCAAATATATGGGACACATTTAAATTTGTTTCCTACGAAAAATGTATGAGTAGCTTTTTTGTTCAGCTCCCGGAGATAAGCCTATAACCATAGCTGAATTTTTACCAAATTCAAATTGCGACCTGGAAAATTGACTTTTCATCGGAAAAATTGAGTTTTCATCGAAAATTTGAAGTTTCCCCAAATTGGAAAAATTCTCAGCCAAAACTAAAAGATCGCTGTGAAAACTGAACACCTAATATGTTGCATACTACACTGGAGGCTACGGGAAAACCTCCAGAACCTTCAAATTTTTCCCCCGGCACCACTAGCCACCCCTAAATATTTGGGCCACATTTAAATTTGTTTCCCACAAAAAATGTATAGGGAGCTTTTTTGTTCAGCTCCCGGAGATAAGCCTATAACCATAGCAAAGTTTCAACCAAATTCAAATGGCGACCTGGAAAATTTAGTTTTCATCAAAAATTTGAAGTTCTTCCAAATTCCAAAAATTTTCTGCCAAAACTATGAGTTTGCTGTGAAAACTGAACACCAAATCTGTTAATACTACACTGGAAGCTACGGGAAAACCTCCAGACCTTCCAAATTTTCACCCCCGGCACTCCTGTACTCACCCAAATATATGGGCCACATTTTAATTTGTTTCCTACGAAAAATGTATGAGTAGCTTTATTGTTCAGCTCCCGGAGATAAGCCTATAACCATAGCTGAATTTCTACCAAATTCAAATGGCGACCTGGAAAATTGAGTTTTCATGAAAAAAAATTGAGTTTTCATCGAAAATTTGAAGTTTTCCCAAATAGGAAAAATTCTCAGCCAAAACTATAAGATCGCTGTGAAAACTGAACACCAAATATGTTGCATACTACACTGGAGGCTACGGGAAAACCTCCAGAACCTTCAAATTTTTCCCCCCCGGCACCACTAGCCACCCCTTAATATTTGGGCCACATTTAAATTTGTTTCCTACGAAAAATGTATAAGAAGCTTTTCTGTTCAGCTCCCGGAGATAAGCCTATAACCATAGCTAAATTTCAACCAAATTCAAATGGCGACTCGGGAAATTGAGTTTTCATAGAAAACTGTGTGTGTGTGTGTGTGTGTGTGTGTGTGTGTGTGTGTGTGTGTGTGTGTGTGTGTGTGTGTGTGTGTGTGTGTGTGTGTGTGTGTGTGTGTGTGTGTGTGTGTGTTTGTCTGTGTTTGTGACAGATCTATGTAACGTGTTGCGCCTCTCCTGGCATCATTCCAAGTTGTTACTGACCAGCTGCTGTGATCAAATTGAAGAAAAAGAAAAGAAGAAGAAGAAGAGAAGAAGAAGAAGAGAAGAAGAAGAAGAGGAAGAAGAAAAATAAGAAGAATATACTAATAGACTCACTGAGTTCATAGAAGTTTGAGTTTTGTTTCTTCAACCAAAAATAATAATACTTTTGTAAAAAAGCTAAAAGTTGCTCTGTCCAAGATTCAACAATGTGAAGACCCAAAGCAATTTCCCCTATTCTCCTATTCTACGGTTTTTAGCAAACCATTCTGGTTCATTGCGGACGAATACTCTACCTAATCTTCACTTACCTAGCCTACCCTACCTAACCTTCCCCTAACACCCCTTACCTAATTAACCTTCCCTTCCTCGTACAGTCGTAAAAGGCAATTGCCCGCCAGCTGGAGCGCGAAGCGCGGAGGCTGCTTTCCAACCCTATATAGTCATAAAAGGCGATTGGGAGAGCGTAGCCCGCCTCCGAGCCGGAGCGCGAAGCGCAGAGGCTGCTACCCAACACTATACAGTCATAAAAGACGATTGGGCGGGCGAAGCATTACAGCTCGCTATACCGCCTTCCAGCCGGAGCGCGAAGCGCGGAGGCTGCTAACCCACCCTACTGGAGGTGCAGGGGGCGAAGCCCCCTACCGAGCGCGAAGCGCGAGTTATTATCTGATTATTATAATAAGAAATCTCGATTGTTTGTTATAGTAAATTTCATATTATTTTAGAAAAAAAAAATTATTTGCTTTTTGTACCAGTAAATTTTGATTGTGTTAAATGTGAATATATGATATAGTTTTCATAAATTATATAGTAAATTGTTCATATTTCATTTCATCTTTACACCCCACTAAAACCTGGTATTTAGTTTTTCTTTTCTTTATATAAATTACATTATAGTAGTTCTTTCCCCACCATCACATATTAGGTGAAAGCACATTAGATTACATATTATTTTGCCAACTGCGTTTACACCAAAGTTATTAAGAAAATGTTAATAACTTAATCCTTATTAATTCTAATAGATTGAACATAACTTATCATACACAATGATGAACATATGTGTTTGTCAAGTTCCATTCAATCTATAGAATCTATAAGGATTAAGTTATTAACTTATTTTGTTAATAACTTTGGTGTAAACCCAGCTTTAGAGGCGTCGCAAATTGCTTACAAAATGATTTTGGCGAATATCTAGAGGTGGGGAAAGTGTTATAGAAAAGTAAAATTATAACCTTATTGCTTTGAAAATTTTTTATACCTATCATAATTTGGGAAAGAGTCGGCAGTTTTGTTTTTTGTGTTCAATCTTGTTGTCTCCTCCCAATCATATAATACAAGAATACAGTATTGTATGAAATTATGACTGTTAATGAATAAATAATACCTAATAGTGAATGATATCCTGGACTTTTAAATTTGATTATTATTTATTGATGGTTATCCAGTTGGCTTTTTGAGGTATAATTATTCAATAATGGTTCTCTGACGAGTGACAGCTATAAGGGCTCGAGGCACTGCCCGCCCCACGTCAGCAGCGCATGCATGTATGCCAAATGAAATGTAGGCCTATACTATTATATGGGTAAAACGTTCCACTGTATTATATCAATCCATCTTACCATTTCGTTGGTACATATCCATACTTCGGTTTTATTTATCGCAAAATTACTATGGAATCCAACTTCATCCAATTCATACAACTTGTCATCAATATACTCCACAACTTTGGGAAAATATATCTCAGTATTCCTCAGTTTGGTATTGTATTCATCCAGTAGACACCTGTTTAAAATATCATGAATTTAGGTAAATTCTGAATTTATGTTAATTTAGGAAAATGCTTCAACCTTCGTTTACACTAATAAGTTGAGGAAACTAGCAGATTATTTTGCTTAATAGGTACATTTATAATTATTTTTAATTGCGATTTATACTTCCAGCCACTCTTTTGTGCAACAATAACAATGTTAAAGAATGTAAAACTATGATTTGATAAATCTAAAGGCGGCTTCATAATCCACATGTGAGAGCTTGCTGGTCCAAAGGTGGCTTCAATATTTAAGTAGGTCTAAGTATGCTTATTTTCTAGTTTTAAATATTAATAGACGACATGATAATCATTTTCATTTGATCAGTTGCATTATATCACGCTCAAGTTCTAAGTCAAAAGATAAAAAATATGACTCATGAAAGATCAGAAGCAGTTTTTATATAAACGATTCGATCAAGTATTAAGTGAAATAATGAATAAGAATAATGAAAAATTAGGAGCAAAGCAGTATTATTTATAAAAACTATTTGTAAGCGTGCTTATTAGTCAATAACGCTTTGGTGTGAATCAATCAGAACAATGCTAAAAGTCATGATGTGGCATAGTCTCCTAGAATGAGCAGGCCTACCCACTTATATAATTCTAGCTACCCACCCGCCAATAATACCAATTCAAAGTTTCAATTTACATTCCAATCGATTTATTATATTATATTATTTATTTAATATATTATACAAATAACTACTAGGGAAATGGTGGATGATTCATATAAGAGAGTTTTGCCTTGACCTTCCATTATTGGCTAAGCCTGATCAAACAGCAAGAGAGAATAAGACCTGAATCTTCAAGGAAGATAATCGTCAATCATTGACGTCCGCTATTAAAAATACCTTCTAGTTAACTAGATGAATGGTAAAAGTCGTTCATGGGTCGTTCATCCGTTTCCTTGTATAGTAGGTTTACCTTAATCCCACTCAATACCCACCCTGAATCCCAAAGGCCGGGGGCTGAATCGGCCGGCAACACGGCACGGGGAAACACTCTTCCCTTAAACTTGAATATCTCGCGACAAAAGCAGAGGGTACAGAATCAGGATAAGGGGAGAAATGTAGGTCCGGTATCCCCACCAGTCAGTACGGCTACTGACCCCGACCCATACCCGGCTGAAGCTAGTCCGCGTTGTAGTAATACTTCGCAATTATTAGGTAACCTAGGGGGTGGAATAGATGTATCTGATAAGACTTCAATCTTTCAAAAAATATTTATTATGACTATTATTACACTTGATTCTGAATCAATGAAGAACAGTACCGGTAATGTGTTTTAAGATAAATTATATAATTATACAAAATATTTTATACATATCAACTTGTTTTTCACAACCTGTGTAAACGCAGTCCACAGACGGGTTGATTACAACACACGCGGGAAGCTCTCTCTTCAGTGATGATTAAAACATTTTCTCACCCTCATAAACATATTTTTATGCTTTACAAACATAACAATTAGGTAGGCCTATATGTTATTTTGCAAAATAATGAGGACATTTTTAGGAAGGAGGCTCTCACGAAAAATATTTTTACATCTGCATGATAAATTATATTTTTTTCATGCATCATTCATTCTATCTGTTGACGTAAATAATCATTAGATGAAATCAATAAATAATAATAATATAAACAATTGAAATAATTCATTATTAGAAATTAATTATTAAATGATTAATAATAATAATATGAATATAATAATAAATAATCATTAGATGAAATTGAAGAGACTTATTACTTCATTTCGCCGTGTGTGGTTGAAAGTTCTGCCTCCCAAGGAGTTCCTATTTGAAGTATTTTGAGACCAGTGTTAACAATCCAGGTATTGAATCTTCTCTTAGAGTACGTCACTTTGTCTCCGATGTATTCTAAAGAAGCACTGTTTGTGAGGGCGAAATATCTCAAAGTATCTAATGGCCAGTTTTTGTTTGTTGATTTTGCATCACTCTGTAACACCTTACTGTGAGGGAAACACAACATTTATTGAAATCTTATTGTATGCAAATGTGAAAATTGAATTCGGATTATAAAACTTCCCAAATTATCTTGGATGCAATAAATTCACATGTACAATTAGTGCATTTTAAAACATCAATTCAATCATTTCATGTTGGCTGGAATGTTTTACCTCAGTTGAACATATTTATAACAGTATACTTTTTATCCGAGTTAATATGTATGTATTGCTTATTAAGTCGTAGAGGTGAATTTTGGGGAGACAAATTATTTTAAAAGATACCTACCTTCCTGCCTTCAAATACCACAATTGACATTTATTTGATATTTTGGCTGGAATTGTGATATTGCAGTTGTCATGATTAACGATATTTCTTATCTTTTAAATTCGAATAGTATTATAGCCTTTGCTCACTTATAAGTGAATAACGGAAAAAAGCTAGGTTTTGGTAACATTAAATCAACAATTTTTATACAGTAGGCATAAGAAATATCGATGATTCTCATAGACTCTTATCGAGACTCTGTCTCAAATAAAGCACCAGAACCAAGATAAGATATTATTACAATGTAGGCCTATAGGATCCGTATATTGATCATTCTCTTTTCACTGATCAAATCAATTTTATACATTCATTCTCACTCCTTGCAGCGATTCAAATAAAGGCGAACGCCCGCGCAGCAATGAGACAGACGTATGTAGACAGACGGATAAAAATCTAACGTCTGCATGCAGACGTGAGCAGACGGAAGGACGTCTGTGCACTCTAAAGGGCCCTACACACCTACAGATTTGGCTCGCTGATTTGGCCTGTGTTGGCTCGTTCCCTTGAACGACTCTGAGCAAAATCACTTCACACTAGTAGTAAGCAACGCGAGCCCGGCCTGCCCTACTAACAAAACGCTATCTATACTCTCCACCAGAATTTAATTCGTCCAATAATGGAGATAGACGAACTTTGATTTCAGATTTGAATTCAGCTACCCCAAATTCTTAGAAACGTGAGTCCCATTTTCCAAAAACCCGAAAACAAGGGAGTTATGGCTGTTTTTAATATAGCTTTCTATTATCATAGTACAAACGTACTAGGTTAATAAGATAATAATTTTTTTGCTCACAAAGGGAAAGAATTTTAGAAGTGTTTGAACACTTGAAAGTTTAGGTCTGAACATGAAAATTTTTAAAACTTTTTTTAAATTTTAAACTTTGAAAAGATGAATCCAAATATGAAATCAGAAAATCAAAAAACAACTATGAATATGAAAAGAGTTGAATATGAATTCAACTCTGACCATTTTCACTTCCATTTCCTCCTTATTGTTATCTTATCTGTCTCTCTCTACACACACACTCTCTCTCTCTCTCTCTCTCTCTCTCTGACGGATGTGAATTCAGTAAGCTTTTTGAGGTCCGCTGAAGTGCAGTTTCATTAACATATCTTTCAACGCCACTTAAAAGTAATTGTTCTTCATTTGTAGTTTCTTTTCATATATGTTTTACTTTTATTCTTCATCTCTTCTCCCTGTCCCCTTATTTTTCTCTATTCTCTTTTCCTCCTGGATAGAGCTTTCTGCCATCTTATAATTTTATTATAACAATTAATCTGTCATTTTCCAATTATCTACTAATTTCTCTTTTCGTCTTACTATCGTTTATTTTGTTTAATTATCTGGATATATATTTTGTAATCCTGTTTTTGTGCAATGGGTCTGTCGAAACCTATCACACTATCAATAAAATCAATCAATCTCTCTCTCTTTCTCACACAGACATACACTTAATTCACTCTTAATTCAACTCTTAATTCACACAGCGTAGCAGTAGATAGAGAATTGAACCCTCTATACTTAAAATATTGTAAAGCCTCAACCAGATCCCAATAAGTACGGTATAGAACTCTTTACATCTCATGTAAGATAGGATTTAAAATACTATGCCAATTCATTGATCGAAAAAGGTTATCATACTCAATATTAACCTGTTAAAAATAGACACAAAAAAATTGTGATTCAATTTCAGCTTCCTCAATAAAATTTCCCACAAGTAGACAAAAATAACATAAAAAAGTTCATTTTTATTAAATAAAAAATTGAAATATGTTTATTCTTCATTAATAACATTAAAGTGCTCACAGAGTTTTCATTTTCGACTATTTTTGAGCTCCCGCGAACCATTTTACTAATTCGAGGGCGCTGAATCCGAATCTGAAATCAAAATTTTTCTATCTCGATTTTTAAGCGATTTAGGTTTTTGGTAACTACACGCGCGCCCGGCCGGGAGAGCCTATACACACTCACGGATTCCTCCCGAGCCGAGCCGAGCCGAGTCGCGCCAGTAGCCCTGGACGGATTTGGCTCGGCTCGGCTCGGCCTGGCTCGGCTCGCAATAAAATCGCCTACACACTCACGGATTTCTCCCGAGCCGAGCCAAGACAGGCCAAATCCGCGAGCCAAATCCGTAGGTGTGTAGGGCCCTTAACACCTTGGAAAGGATTTATCGTCTGCATTCGTTCGGCTGTGTGCTTTCGTCTTGAAAAACTTCATGAAACCAAATATGGAGAGTGCCGACCTTATTGCTAGATTGCTTTTGAAAGATTTTAATTAATTGAGCTTTGTGCTGTGTTGAGGCTGTTTCTCGTTGAGAAACTACATTTTCATATAATGTTGATTTCTTCGATGAAAATTGAAAATTGTGAATTGTGTAGGACAGGTGTCAGAATTTCCTAGAACGCATGCATGTTTGCGAGTTGAACGCTGGGGAGAAGGCAGAACTAGTAGTTCTTTGAACAGTAGACCTTGCGCAGTTATAAACCGCAGCATCCTCTTATACTGTCCATCAGAGTAAATCCTGTCTGTATGTCATGTCGGCGAGATATCGGTGTAAAAACGGCTAATGGCTGTTGGGGTTGGTGTCTCAAAAATGCTAACATCAAAAGCTAATCTCCTTCAAGACATACTGGCAACAGGACAGCCCAAGTTCAAAGCAGAGAAAGTTCGAGAGACAATACTATGTTATTTTAGTTATTAATTGCATGCCTGTTTTGGCACGCAATAAATAGTTCACTATTTTATTTATTCATTCATTTATTCGTCACAATGGAGACAACAAGTTTCCCTAAATATGTCTCCTTAAAAATAAAAATTGTACAGATACAAATGAAAAAAGAGAAATAATGATAAAAATAATACGAGCTTATGCAATAATAAATAATACGAACAACAAAAATACCACTTAATTCAAAAATAAAAAATACAAAGATTTCAAATACTTATGGAAAAAGTAAAAATAAAACAAATTGAGAATTCAAAATTCTAAAACTTATATAAATTAAAGAATATAATAACAAATAACGAACAAAACTTATCAATAGAATAAATAACATTTATGACTGAACGACGTCCCAAACCATATGCACATCCACACTGATACAACAACTATTTATTTGATCAGATCATGCTTACACAAGATTTAATTATCATATAACGCTTTCCAGAATATTTAGCGCGAGAAACCCAGAATACATCTAGGCGCCCAAACAAGCTGTTATAAGTTCTTTACATCCTATTTAATAGTGCATAAAACTTGCATTCAATGAGGCATGCCTTTTATAGTCTACCCAGCTGCTGATTTTTACTTTCCTTGCCCTATTAACATAGCTAAGGAAAGTATTGCTTTCCGAAAAAAATTAAGGTACCCAAATTTCTAAATTTCTATACGTATCAAGGTCCCCTGAGTCCAAAAAAGTGGTTTTTGGGTATTGGTCTGTATGTGTGTGTGTGTGTGTGTGTGTGTGTGTGTGTGTGTGTGTGTGTGTGTGTGTGTGTGTGTGTGTGTGTGTGTGTGTGTGTGTGTGTGTATGCGTATGTGTATGAGTGTATGTGCGTCTGTGTACACGATATCTCATCTCCCAATCAACGGAATGACTTGAAATTTGGAACTTAAGGTCCTTTCACTATAAGGATCCGACACGAACAATTTCGATCAAATGCAATTTAAGATGGCGGCTAAAATGGCGGAGATGTTGTCAAAAACAGGGTTTTTCGCGATTTTCTCGATAACGGCTCCAACGATTTTGATCAAATTCATAACTAAAAAGTTCATTGATAAGCTCTATCGACTGCCACAAGTCTCATATCTGTAAAAATTTCAGGAGCACCGCCCCATCTTTGCAAAGTTTGATTTTATATTCCCAATTATCAGTCTTCAGATACAATTATTAAAACTAAACAATTTAAGTGGAAAAGATTCAGCATGAAAATTTCTACAATTTATGTTCAGTAACATTTTCACCTAAAATTAAAAATAAACTCAAAATGCGAGAAAATAGGATTATTCAATTGCAAACTGTTGGCAACTGTTGATTCTATTAAATCATTCACTATGAAGAGATAGCAGACTTCGTGTGTCTGAAGCGCTATTGTCCTGTCACCAGCTGTCTCAGATCTTAGAATAGTAGATAATGATATGCGCGGGAACACTAGCGTCAGTTGATCAATATTTTCATAACGGCAAGGAAAGAAGTTGTGTGATTGCGCCACACCAGATTTTTACTTTCCTTGTCCTATTACCATAGGTAAGGAAAGTATTGCTTTCCGAAAAAAATTAAGATACCCCAATTTCTAAATTTCTATACGTTTCAAGGTCCCTTGAGTCCAAAAAAGTGGTTTTTGGGTATTGGTCTGTATATGTGTGTGTGTATATATGAGTGTATGTGCGTCTGTGTACACGATATCTCATCTCCCAATTGACGGAATGACTTGAAATTTGGAACGTAAGGTCCTTACAATATAAGGATCCGACACGAACAATTTCGATCAAATGCGTTTCAAGATGGCGGCTAAAATGGCAAAAATGTTGTCAAAAACAGGGTTTTTCACGATTTTCTCGAAAACGGCTCCAACGATTTTGATTGAAGTTATACCTAGAATAGTCATCGATAAGTTCTATCAACTGCCACAAGTCCCATATCTGTAAAAATTTCAGGAGCTCCGCCCCATCTATGCAAAGTTTGATTTTAGATTCTCAATTATCTGGCTCCAGATACAATTTAAAAAAAAAATTCGAGTGGAAGACATTCAGCATGAGAATATCTACAATTAAAGTTCAGTAACATTGTCACCTAAAATTAAAAATAAGCTCGGAATTCGAGAAAATGTGATTATCCAATTACAAACTGTTGGCAACTGTTGATTCTATTAAATGATTCACTATGAAGAGATAGAAGACCTCGTGTGTTTCCAGCGTTATTGCCCTGCAACCAGCTGGCTCAAATCTTTGATAGTAGACTTGAGATGCGCGTGCACACTAGCGTCAGGTGATCAATTTTCATAATGGCAAGGAAAGTTGTGTGAGTGATTTTTATCCAGATTACACCAGATTTTTTATCAAGTTACTTTGAGATATTGAATTGCATGCGTCATTGCATGCGATTTATAGTCAACTCGACAGCAGATTTATAATGAATAATATTTTATAATCTGATTTTTACTCTAATATTGGCGTATGAAGAAGGCTCCTTTTTCCTTTAATATTATCCTTGAAATGCAAAATTTCCAAAAACCTTGTATATACGTCGACGCGCAATTTAAAAAGGTACATACCTGTCAAATTTCATGAAAATCTATTACCGCGTTACACCGTAAATGCGCAACATATAAACATAAAAACATTTAAACATTCAAACATTTAAACATTTGAACATTTTAACATTTAAACATTTAAAAATTTAAACATTTGAACATTTAAACATTTAAACATTTAAACATTTAACATTTTAAAAATTTAAACATTTAAACATTTAAACATTTAAACATTTAAAATTTAAAAATTTAAACATTAAACATTTAAACATTTAAACATTTAAACATTTAAACATTTACATTTAAACATTTAAACATTTAAACATTTAAACATTAAACATTTAAACATTTAAAATTTAAACATTTAAACATTTAAACATTTAAAATTTAAACATTTAAACATTTAAACATTTAAAATTTAAACATTTAAACATTTAAACATTTAAACATTTAAACATTTAAACATTAAAAATTTAAACATTTAAACATTTAAACATTTAAACATTTAAACATTTAAACATTAAACATTTAAACATTTAAACATTTAAACATTTAAACATTTAAATATTTAAACATTTAAACATTTAACATTTAAACATTAAACATTTAAACATTTAAACATTTAAACATTTAAACATTAAACATTTAAACATTTAAACATTTAAACATTTAAACATTAAACATTTAAACATTTAAACATTTAAACATTTAAACATTTAAACATTTAAACATTTAAACATTTAAACATTAAACATTTAAAATTTAAACATTTAAACATTTAAACATTTAAACATTAAACATTTAAACATTTAAACATTTAAACATTTAAACATTTAAACATTTAAACATTTAAACATTTAAACATTTAAACATTTAAACATTTAAACATTTAAACATTTAAACATTTAAACATTAAACATTTAAACATTTAAACATTTAAACATTAAACATTTAAACATTTAAGCATTTAAAACATTTAAACATTTAAACATTTAAACATTAAACATTTAAACATTTAAACATTTAAACATTTAAACATTTAAACATTTAAACATTTAAACATTTAAACATTTAAACATTTAAACATTTAAACATTTAAACATTTAAACATTTAACATTTAAACATTTAAACATTTAAACATTTAAACATTTAAACATTTAAACATTTAAACATTTAAACATTTAACATTTAAACATTTAAACATTTAAACATTTAAACATTTAAACATTTAAACATTTAAACATTTAAACATTTACACATTTAAACATTCAGACATTAAGAGAAATGTCAAGCCGTTGACTTGAATCTTAGACCTCACTTCGCTCGGTCAATTAACTGCCTCAAACTCGATGTTTCCAGAGCTCCGGTGTTTCGTTGGATGATGTAAATTCCTGAGTTTAGTGATATTTTCACACTTCTGGAATAAGTTATTCCATAACATAGTCAAATTATGTCCCTGTACGATTTTCTGAGGAGGAATTTCATAGACAGTGTGGAAGTCACTTCGGACCACTGAGTGCAGCGATCTTACGGCAAGATTCTTTCTTTGGAAAGGAACCATTGCTCTATAAACCAAAGAATTCTGGCAAATGACTATATGGAAGCCTGGGGGGGGGAAACCGTCCCGTCAGATGCGCATCTTCAAATAAGTTCTCTGACTCACCCTGAAGTTGCTTTTGATATATGTTTGTGTGAAGTTCTTTATGTTTAAAAAGTTGAAAAGATAACGTTCTCTCACCTTTGCTCTTTTTTAGATTCAGAATTCATTCTGAACAATTTTTCAACAATGTTTTCAGCTTCAGCCAATTTCCCAACTGGAAAAAAATGTTCGTTGCATGATAATAACGTAGAGAAAATAATAATATAGCATAAGTTATGCTAAGACAATATGGTAGGTTGCAAATTTCACTGTTAACTCAAGCCGATAGTCCTAGTAGTTCTTTTTCGTGGAGCTATGTGATGCTGGTATTCTCTCACACTGTCCCTACAAACACCCAACAAGACAGTGATAATAGACAATTGTCGACAGTAATCGGCTTGAGTTAACAAAAAAACGGCTTGCAATTTGGGACATAAACGACCTATACCATGAGATATCGTCTTATGCTATCTTTTCTCTATGATGATTCTCTATAGCTCACAACATTATTGTTGTTATATTATGCAGCAAAATCACTCATTTGGTAAATATACCACGTAGCTTACCATTTCTCTTTTTGCAAAATTCATTAAACTATGTATATAAATGAGAATATTCGACAAATTTGATAGCTGCCTTCACAAGTTATATTGAGTAGGCCTACCATTACCAGTATAAACCAGTTGTCAGCACATGGTTATTGAATGAAACGCAGGTATAATTTTCACGATTTTCAGTGTTCCAACGCTTGATAAATTTTTAATACTGTGCACGTTACGATAATAATAGTCAATTATAGTTACTGATTTATATTATACTCTCTCGAGGATGGAAGGATTTTCTAGTATATATGGCTAACCAAAATTGGAAACCCTAGAAATCCTCCCCTATTTTTTAGCTCACTCCACCACGTAGCCTGTTAATTTACTTTGTGTTTAATATTTGTTTGAATCTTTTTGTTATCATTTCGTGTATGTGAATAAATTTGAATTTGATTTTGAATAGTGAGGCAAAGTGGGTTTCTTAAGTACCGTACTCTTGTCTGCAAGCTCTTAAATAATGCTAGAGCATATAGTTTTGCTGATTTTGTTGAACTATTGATAAAGCAAAAACTCACCATAATTTACTAATCCCTTTGTTTTGGGATCCAAAAATTTCACTTGTGTTATTTGTAGAGCTGCTTTTTTGTTTGGAAACACTATAGTTTCAACTGATACTCCCGCAGGATAATATATTCTTCTCGGTTTGAAAGCATCACGCATAATCATTTTTTTCACCACCTTGTAAAATATCAGTGTCTGTAAAGAATTTGAGATTGAAAGTTATTTGTGTAGGTAAGCAATTTAAACTCTGACAAAAAGTGTATGTGGGCATTATCCGCAATGAAAATAAATTGATAACTTCTGTTTCAATATTATTGATGATGGTTTCACTATCCTGTCACGTGAATGTCTAGCTTATAGCCGGCTAGACTCTGCTGGAGGAGTTGGCTCGAGGCAAGGTCCGAGAGGATTCGCGGTTCTCACTTAATATCAAGCCTTATCACCTTTGCTCGGCTTAAACCGTTATCTTTCTCTGAAGGTGGCATTTTGCGTTTTAGTTTGGGGACAGCCGAGTGAGTAGCTGCTGCTTCACTGAGAGCGTTGTCTCCTCCCTCTGCCTAGATTAGGATTTTGGGGTACGTGATGAAGAGTTGTGAGGGGTGAGGATGATAGTTCACCACTGCCTACTCGGCAATGATATTTTCCTGTGCTGAGATTGAAGTATGGGGTATAGGATGAAAGACGGTTGGGGAGTAAAAGACAATAGGATACAAGGTGGTAGAGGACTGAAGAATTATAACACTATAGGAATTCTACTGGGTATGGTTGGAATGGTTTGGGGTTGGGCATGGTTTGTACACTAACCGGGAAGTCAATCACAGTCATGGTAACGAGTAACGAGTTCGAATACAGTACTTCCAAGTAAGTTGGTATGTTGATGCCCTATCAACTGGAGAGTGCATTTACAGCGTATCTGCTCGCTATGAGGGAACGTCAACGTCGACGATCTGTTTACTAGGCCTACCACTACTACGCGACCAACCAACTACTCGCTCTCAGCTCTCTTCCAAGAGGTGGTTCCACTCCTTCCTCTAAGATCAAAGTCAGAGATATTGACAACAGAACGTGCCAAGCTCCCATCCAAATTTGGTGAACGAGATTCTCAGCTTGAGCTACATTGGCGAGCACCATTCAGAATTCATAGGTGAAGAAGTTTCCATTGATGAATGATAACATAATTATGCTAATACTATTTATGTGAAATCAGTTAATATTACAAGTATTATTAGCTTAGGGATTTTGAGTTTTGATTCGGAATTATTCACCCATATGGGGTGAATTATTCAATTTCTATGTATTCACATACGATAATGTAATTACAAGTTACTGATTCCAAAGATCAAATGTGAGAGCACACTGCAAACAGTTATTTGTCAAAACTAGATTCATGACTGTCATTTCTTTGTATATAATACGTTGCTGTTGTATATAAAATTGAAGGGAACATCCTTGATTGTAACATTAATGTACACTATCATAATACGAGGAGCTATAGAAATGTAGGCTACATATTCCTCAAGCTACATAGCCTCAAGGCTATCAAGAACTTTGAGAAGCCATTCTAATGTGGGAATAAGACATTTTCTTTTTAATCATTTGCCATCATATGTTAGAGATCTACCTTAAAATCCTAGTTTTAGAAAAGCAATAAACAATTTTCTAAGTGACAACCTGATTTTATATTTTGACTGAATTTCATGAAAACTCCTTCATTATAAATGTTTATGTCTTATAAAATACTGTACGGTACATTATACTAATAAAATATGTGTATAAAATTGTATTTGTTACTTATGAACTACCTCTAGATGGTATAAGCTTGTATTGAGTGGGGTTTCAACCCAAATTATTATTGTAATGTTTCTATTAAATACTCTGACATTGTCTAATGCAGTTTTGTAATTGTTATTTGACAAAAATAAATTATTATCGATACAACAATTCATGGGCGGGTTCTCCAAGCTAGGGGGTTACTAGAGTCTAATCAATGTTTCATAGAAACTGTTATTATCTTACCTTATTCTTCATACATTGCGAAACTTCTTGAGCAGTATACTCAACAATTGTTGAAAGTATTTCCATTTTTTGCCATCTATTGGATTTCTTAACATCATTTGAATTCATTGTAAAGATATCTGTATCGATAGTGAAAGATAATCCAGCATTTTCTTCCTTTGAACATGATCTGGAGAGAATGTATAATCGATGTTTCTATTATTCAATCCACTGTCAACTATAATAACACAATGTAGCCTTAGTAGCCTTGGTCATTTATGTACCAGATGGTTCACTTGGACTATCACATATTTGTAATAGTCTCTTCATGAAAATACCGGTAGCATAGATTGAAACTCGAATAGGGTTATGAAATTGTTAGGTACTACTCCCATGTCTATATCAGGTTATAGTTCCTTATATAATAATTATAATCCTAGTGGCCGATCAAACACACTTCTCAAAGTTCTGTTTGAAAAAACTACAATTACTATAGTCCAGGCAAAGAATGCCCAAAAAGGGTATAGAAGGAAAAGTTTGAAAGACTCTTTTTGACCCAACTTTTATGTTTAGGAGGTTAACATATAAAAACACAATATGAAGTTTGCGGTTTCCGCAGTCTAAGGGGGTGGGGGTGGTTCAAAGGTAACATTTTTGGTTTCTCGTATATAACTATGCATCTTACAGACATGACTGTTCTAAACAAAATTTAAGGTTAGTGAATTTCCTTCCGTCATTTATCTCATTATACGACATATTTATCTCACATTCAGGCATTCCTATATCGTCCATAGTTTTCGATATAATTATATCCGATTTGGTGTGTTTTTTTCGAAAAAAACACGTTTGCTTCAAATTTGTTGTTATTTTTGCTCAATGTAACTTTTCAAAAAACGATGGGAAAAATCCTTGCTAATTATGAGCTAATAGGGCATTGAAGTTTCTCTAATTTGATGTATAATTTCACACTATTACCATAGCCACCTCTAATACAAGGCCCCGGCCTACGATATTGCAAGGTCGCAGTGTAGGCCTAGAATCTAATACATGATTGTAGAAAAGTTTTTTAAACATACCAGCTGATCTTTTTCACCAATCATGTATTAGATTCTAGGCCTACACTGCGACCTTGCAATATCGTAGGCCGGGGCCTTGTATTAGAGGTAGCTATGCTATCACGCATTTTCCTATGACTGTTGCAGAAGCTTTAGTTTTGAATGTGAAATCTCCAATTTTTCAACAATAGATCAATTGACAAAGGAATTTGGAGGTTGTATTCATTCGAATACATTCATTCATTTGTCATTTGAACACCATTTTTGACTTTACAGCTTTGTTGAGACTGTTGGGAGCAGAACATATTATCAAAAGTCCCCATCCTACCTAAAGCTAAAGGGATGAGGGTGGTTTAAATAATGCATTTTTCAGCTTTTTGCTTCCGAGCTTATATTTTGGGAACGATGCGTTCAACCGACATGTATAGCTATTCAAAATATTAAGTTATAGATAAATTCTCCACAATTGTTGTTCTGGAGTTTTGCGATACTTCTAACAGTTTTTGATATATCAGCTTTTGAAAGTGTAGAGTTGTTGAAATACGGTACGAGGATTTTTATCCGTTGTTGGTTATCCATCTTGTTTTCACTGGAATTATTACTATTGTATTCTTATAAAACTTCAAAGTGAAAAAACAGTCACATTCTTCGGTGTGGCGACGCGTTTCGTGCTGGTGTTGCTCATTCTCAAGCACAAAAACAGAAACTAAAGTATTTAAGGTTATGAGGGTGAGTATTTGGTCAGGGTGGGGGTGGAGGGGAGTTTTGGCGGTTGATGGAAGAGGATTTAAATGAGTTGGGAGGAAAAGTTGATTTGGTCATTGAGAATATTGTTTGGCTGTTGTTTGGTGTATTTGTATATACAGTATGAAATTAATATACTGTATATAGAGGTGCGTACAGATATACGCGCCGCGAACATGAGCAATTCACTTTTAATCAGCTGATGCCAAGCTTTTTATATCTGTGTCTTACCGTTTCTGTAAATATACAGATATAGTCAGCTGATTAAAAGTGAATTGCTCATGTTCGCGGCGCGAATATCTGTACGCACCTTAGTATGCAACACCAGCACGAAACGCGTCACCACACCAGAGAATGTGACTGTTTTTCCACTTTGAAGTTTGTATTGTATAAGAATACAATAGGATTCTATCCAATTTTTTGCTCTTTCAGAGCTTATAATTCTCCAACAATACATTCTAAAAAAATGTTCGATGTTGCGTTAGTAGAGAATTGAATTCTCCTTTATATGATGTACCGTATTACTTTACTATTCCAAGTTCTCCTTTCATTGTTATAGCATCTCTAATTTAGGGGGTAGGTGTCTCCTCCCAACTAGTTCCAACAAAGCTGCAAAGTTGAAAATGGTGTTCAAATTACTCCCTCCAAATTCCTTTGTCAATTTGTTTATTGTTGGAAAACTGGAGATCTCACACTCAATATTAAAGCTGCTGCAACAGTCATAGGGAAATGCGTAAAAGTATGAAATTATACATAAGATTGGAGAAAATTCAATGCTCTATGAGCTCATAATCAGCAAGGATTTTTCCATCGTTTTTGAAAAGTTATACGAGCCAAAAATTGGAAGCAAACTGGGTTATTTTAAAAAATTCCACACCTGAGCGGATATCTTGAAAACTATGAACGATATAGAAACAAATGTGAAAAAACATAGTTTAGGAAATTCTGAAAGCTTCAATTTTGTATAGATCAGTCATGTCTGTAAGATGCATTGTTTCCGAGTTATATGAGAGAAACCAAAAAATGGTTTGATCACCTTTGATCACCCCCACCCCCTTAGAAACAGCGGGTAGTGGTGAGGACTTTTGATATTTTCACCTCTCCACAACCCTAAACAGAACTTGAATGCGCTAGGCCTCCGCATTTGATTGCAGGAATAAGTATCATTTAATGATTTAATCACTAATATTAAAAAATTAAGTTTTCAAATGCTGTTTTCAATGAAAAACACAGTTTTCCGGGGGGGTGTTGAACGGGTTTCGTCCCTGGACGACCACCCCAATCGCCCCCCCAGGTTGGGGTCCTGGATCCGCGCCTGCACCTGCGCCTAGGAAAAAATGACCACCGTAGTCGGTGGACTTATAGGAATTTCGACTAAGAAAAATCATTAATCAACTGTTTGGAAGGGTCTCAGTATGCTGAAATCTCAGTTCGTCTAGTCCTCGTTTGCCGGCCACCACCTAAGGCGGCCATTTTTTTCTAGGCGCAGGTCCAGTAGTATATAATTATATTGAGGTACTAACTATAGTAAACCTCATGAGAATAATACAATGGAAATTGGAACAGATGAGTGTGACTTGGCCAAATAAGAGTTGATGGACGTTGTCCACACCTGATAATAAATGAGAATAATGAAATATTTTCACAATACTCCTAACGAATTGGCAACGTTTTTGAGTTCAAGGGGGGTCAGAAAATATTCAGCCGTTCCAATTTCTATCAGACCATCTTCGTGCAGTTGACTATAGTTACTTGCGCTTGTCTGATGTTCAATATACTGATGACATTAGGATATTATGATTTTTCAAATGGAGGATTCAACCAGCATTGGGTGAATTAAGCAGCATTTGAAACATTGACACATTATGTACAAATCCAGTTCTCAGTTCTAAATCACAACAAAGTTATGATTCCGATTTGACAATAATGAATAAGGCATTATAAAATTCGATGATAATTAAATATGAAATGTGTTTCATACTGACACTCTAATACTATCGTCATCATTTCTAATAGTTCTCTCCCATGTTGAATCAATTTCAAAAGTGCCTTCACCATCAGTATTTGGATTGATGTAGTTCAAACTTTTTGTATCCAAAAAATAATTGATGACCCTGGAAATATGAGTTATGACTATGAGATAATAATTATTGAAAAAATTAATGAATTCTTGAAATTCACTACAAATTAGCATTTTGCTTTACAGATTTTTTCATTTGGTGACTATTCCAATCACTTACAGTCGCACATTATATTATATTATTTTATTTTATATTTTATTATATACTAGCAGGTAACCCATGCTTCGCAAGGGTCTATTTTAAAACTTTACACACTGAAAACGTAACGTGAAAGAATATTGGAAAATTGATAATAGGCCTATAACCATCCTCGGGTCTATAACATTCCTTGGTTAATTAAGAATCTATATGCAACATTTCAAGTTAATTAATCCAGTAGTTCAGTCAGACGTGATGATGCGTCAAACATAACTTTCCTATCCTTTACGTGTATAAGCCAGTTCTTTACTTCATTTATTATAGATATATAGTTAATGACTGCAAGAGATAGGACTGTGGAACAGAATAGTGGTGAAACTATGATAGCGCCAGAAGTGGCTCAAAAACAATAGTAGGTAAAAGCTACATTAACTTTTTGAATGTGATTTGAAAAAAATGTTAAAACAACAGAACTGAAAGTAGTCAACCTTATCATTCTACCTCCATTTAGAGAGGCTTTCATCTGAATGTTAATCTATATAGATAAAGATGAATGTATGTTTGTTCCCTATAGACTTGAAAACTTCTTGACATAACGGCATGAAATTTTGGGAATATGTTGTGTGAATATTGGGGATGGTTTCTGAACAGAAATTTTAATTGAAAAATTATTTTCAATCATACGTTTCCAGGGAAAAAATGAAGAACAAAAAAAAGTCGAAAATTCGGGAATCAATTCATGAACACTCGCGCCAAAGCCGAGCACTCTACCGCTAGACCACGGCTGCATTCAAAATAATTATGATGTGTTGTACTAACGTTATAAGTTCCTCACTTATAAACAAACACATTTTACAACAATGTAAGCTATGCTGGCTGTATAAAATGTCATGTCTCATGAATGAAATTCGAACATTAATTCTGGAAAATCTAGGAGAATTAAAATTTGGGCTTCCAGGTGCATGAGTATGATATTTTTAGAATCTATTTGTAAAATTTGGCGATCTAACTCATTATCCCGTTTCTCCAGTATGCAATCCACAAGTTGACATGTTTCGATGCGAGCATACGAACAAACAAACACAACCCTACTCTCTCTCTTAGGGCTGTGCAAAGGCTAAAAATAAACTTACTCGTGATATTTTTCAAAGTTTTCTGATTCGTATATCATCAAGCTATCAAAATGAAAAAGTTATCTCAGGAAAACACTTTTTTCCGATCATTACTTTTTGAGATATGAGCGCTTAAAGTTTAAATTTTTGGGACAGAACATTTCAAATTCGGTAAGAGATAAATAAGCGAGGAGATGAGTTGGAAATGTTTGCAGCAGCCAATGAACTTGTCATTTTGAATACCTTTTTCAAGCAACCAAAGAGAAGACTCCAGACAAACTAGTACGGAATCAGATTGATTTTATCTTGATTAACCAACGATTTAGAAATAGTTGCACCTCAGTACGTGCATATCCAGGAGCAGACATTGGTTCAGATCACAATCCGTTGGTTGGAACATTCAAATTAAGGTTGAAAAGAGTCTATAAAAAGAAGAAACTCAGCTGTGACATAAGGAAATTGAAACATGCAGGTGTCAGAGAACAGGCAGCCAGGATGTTAAATGCCCAAATTCAAGGGAGTGAAAACATGAGTATTGAGGACAAACTTCAAAAAGTGCAAAAGACAATAGATAGAATCAAAAAAGAAAACCTTCAACCAGATAGAAGTTGCAGAAAATCCTGGATGACTGATGAAATTTTAGAGTTGATGGAGGAACGAAGACTTTGTAAGGATGATGCAGTTCTATACCGGCAAGTTAATAGAAGGATTAGGAATAAAATTCGTGAAGCAAAGGAGGCTGAAATCAAAGAAAGATGTGTGAAAATAGAGTACCATCAAAGTAGATTCGATAATTTCAATGTACACAAAAAGGTTCGAGAATTGAATGGCATTTATAAGAAGAAAAGTTGCAAATCTCTCATGTCAGAAGAAGGAAATCTAGTCATGGGGATTGAGGAAAAGAAAAAAGAATGGAAAAAATACCTTGAAAAATTATTTAATGACACAAGATCTGAGAATGAACCAAGGGTAGAGGAGCATAGTGGTCCAAATATACTACAAGAAAAAGTCAATTAGCTTAAAAATGGCAAGGCAGCTGGTCCAGACAATATCCAGGCAGAGTTTATCAAGCTGATTGATGAAGAGGGTGTGAAGTGGCTTACAGACATTTTCAATGTAGTGTACAGGTCAGGGAAAATTCCTCAAGAATGGCTCAAGTCTGAGCCATTCATTGCACTTCCCAATAAAGCTAGTGCCAAAGCATGCAACGATTACAGAACAATAAGCCTCATGAGTCACCTACTGAATTTGTTTCTCAAAATAATCCATAAAAGAATCTACAAACTGTGTGAGCAGCAAATTTCTCCTAATCAGTTCGGTTTCCTTAACGCTGTTGGAACGCGAGAAGCTCTGTTTGGTGTGCAGGTTCTCTTCCAGAGGTGTCGCGACGTGAATTGTGATGTGTTTGCATGTCTCATTGATTATCAGAAAGCATTTGATCGTGTCAAGCATGATAAAATGATAGAAGTGCTCAGAGACAGTGGCATTGACTCAAGAGACCTGAGCATCATCATCAATTTGTACTGGAACCAGACAGCAGTTATGAGGGTGGGAGATGAGCAGACAGAGGAGGTGAAAATCTTGCGAGGTGTTAGACAAGGATGTATCTTGTCGCCCATCCTTTTCAATCTGTATTCGGAGCGTATATTTGGAGAGGCACTGGAAGATCAAGATGAAGGAATATCAGTGAATGGCAAAAGATTGAACAACATACGGTATGCAGATGACACTATTGTGTTTGCTGACTCCATTGAAGGTCTGCAACAGTTGATGGACAGAGTGGTGGAAAAGAGTTTGCAATATGGTTTAGAAATCAACACTAATAAGACAAAGCTCATGGTAATAAGCAAGGAGAATGTAGGTGGAGTACAATTGTTTATTAATCAAAATGCAATAGAAAGAGTCTCACACTATAACTACCTGGGTACCATCATCAATGAGAAATGGAATAACACACAAGAAATAAGATGCCGCATAGAAAAAGCAAGAGTTGTCTTCAATAAATTGAGTAAGGTGTACAAGAGTCACGACCTTACTCTATTAACTAAATTGAGACTATTGTGTTGCTATGTGTTCTCCGTTCTGTTGTATGGGGTAGAAGCATGGACCCTCACAAAAGAAACAATGGTAAAGATTGAAGCTTTTGAGCTCTGGCTGTACAGAAGTATGCTGAAAATATCCTGGACGCAAAAAGTTACTATTCAAGCGGTTCTCAGGAGAATGAATAAAGAACCGGAGCTCCTGAATTCCATTAAAAGTAGAAAACTCCAATACCTCGGCCACATTATGAGGAATAGCTCAAGATACAGACTTCTGCAAGAGATCCTTCAAGGAAAAATCAACGGAAAAAGGGGACCTGGCAGAAGGAGAAATTCATGGCTGGCAAATCTGAGGCTATGGTTTCACCAGTCATCTGCAGAGCTGTTCTGTAGCGCCGTCAACAAAATCAGGATATTATGATCGCCAACATCCGAAACGGAGCAGGCACGTGAAGAAGAAGAAGAAGCGATAAATCCATGAGATTCAAAAGATGTTGATCTCTAGTAAAATGAAAAAAATCTTAAAATATCAATTTTTGAAAAAGTTATATAATTTACCAAAAATTATTCAACTGAAAGTTATCTTCCAAATCTCATGGATGTTGATCATAGTATTGTTGATCTCTAGTAAAATGAAAAAAATCTTAAAATATCAATTTTTGAAAAAGTTATATAATTTACCAAAAATTATTCAACTGAAAGTTATCTTCCAAATCTCTTACCGAATTTGAAATGTTCTGTCCCAAAATTTAAACTTTAGGCGCTCATATCTCAAAAAGTAATGATCAGAAAAAATTTTTATTTTGATAGCTTGATGATATACAAATCGAGAAACTTTGAAAAATATCAAGAGAAGAAAGTTTATTTTTAGCCTTTGCACTTCCTTAATAAAGTGCGTACAGACTTTCGCTCTGCACTGTAATCGAAAGTCACTCAAGCAGATCAATTGATGATCAACAAGAGTGGAACGCGAGAAGAGAGTGTAACAGAGGTGTAACGTCTTGCATAACGTTCATGATCGGAGCGATTGCGGAGCGTGCGCAGGGCGTGTTGGAGGCGCGTATATCTGTACTCACCTTTATAGAAGTCGCCCAGGAGGGCTACAAGGATAGAGAAGCGAAAATAATAGCAAACATCACACATGATACTCATATCCCATTAAGGAGATGTTACAATGTCGTTCCAGTTAATTGAATGAGTGTTAGCATTGTCCGTCTGTTTGTATATTCTACAATAACTTGAGAAAGAATTCTCTGAATTCTTTGAATCTGCTTCAAATTTTTAACACATATTCTTCGAACCTTTTTACAGACCAAGTTCGTTGAACAGCAAAATTGACTCACTCCTACGTCCTTTTTCATTATATAAAAAACATTTAAAGTGCATAGGAAAGAAATTGTTGTAATTTATCATTTATAAATTTAGTCAGCTGGTATTGATCGCATGCTATTTATGTAATTTTTCAATTCCATCCATTTAAAAAAGCTAATTCTATTTGGGAGTTATCACACAGACTGTCCCTTACGCTTTATACACATGATTTCAGCTGAATAATACACAACATATTCAATTCATGAGTAATTCTATATTAACTCGCTTCTGTCTGCCTGTTTATTTTCTGTCTGTAACATACACGTAATTAATAATACTACTTGTGATAGCAGTTGCTATGACGTTGACAAATTTGATATGACAATTTTTTTGTTCAAAGTGTTGAATTTGTGAGTAGAGATGAGCATATGATGGATCCAAGATAGTGGACAAAAGTTTTGAGGCGACAGAAAGAAGTTTTTTCAATTGGAATAGGATTCCCATGGAACCTACTGTCATAATATGACATCATACTTGTAGAAGAAATATTCAGCTGTTTCCATAATAATCCTGTATAATTACAATTTGCGTATTTCAGAGATCAATACAACAGTTCATGAGCGAGTTCTTCAACCCAGGGGGTCACTAGTATCTCTAAACAAGATATGTATATGTATATGTATTAGTTAATCTTATAAGTTGGTATATCTTATTTGATTTTTGATAGATCTTCAACTCAGTTGATAATTAATATCATGAAGAGTTCACAAGCCAAAAGTAAGGATGGAATTGAAAGTATTTTGTTCAAAGCACAATGGAATGAAATTATTCAATACTATAAAATGTCAACTTACTGATCTTCATTTTTATCAAGCTGCACATCTTTATTCAATTCGAGAAGACTATCTATGGAAACAAAAAGAAAATTGGTATCCAATGTAACATATTAAAATTTGATAGGCAAGCAAAATCCCTATTTGGAAGAATTTTATAGGTCAGAAGTAAAACAGCTATTCTATTATCACCAAATGCGATAACAACAATTGAACGATTAGATAATAACAGGTACCATGGCTAAAATTAGAACAGCCGAATAGAAAAGGAATGTTATTTGCTACTTATTATATTATATAAAGTATTGGAAAATGTGAGGTTAGGCTTAAAAATACTTACTGATCGACGACCTAATAATCGATCAAGTCGCATAATGTGAAATCTAACCAGACACCTTGGCAAAAATTTATTGTAAACAAATGGTATTCAACTAGAGGATTTTGGAAAGCACATGGCTAATTGTTGTAGAGGGAGAAACAACTTATAAATCCCAAAAATATTTATTATCTGTAATGAACATACATAAACCACCAAATAAAAATAAATTAGAATATTAAGGAAGTAGGATGTTCCTAGGCGCATGGATACAGTAGAGAATTTGCATGAACCAATCAAATTACAGTAATCGATGGGCGGCAATAGAGAGCCGATTCAAATGTATATATATATAAATATTTCTATAAATAAGAATTTGTAAATGATCACTACTCAGTTTATGTATCGGATATGGTCCAAGAAATTATGAAATGTTATACCTAAGATATAGGTAATAATTTAGTAGATTGGCACGGACTGATCCTTTTAATGGCGTAGTAGTGAGTTATTTGAATATATGTAAATTTGTAAGTCGGAAATGAAATTGTAGAAAATAAGGGTAGAACCTGCCCACTTGCCTGCCAGACGCCACTATGACACTAAATTTTGTAGAGCACAAGACCCTTTGTTAAATTGTACTTTTGAAAGACTCAAAGTTTAAATTCATTAATTAATTTTTTTATAAGACTTAGTGATGCTGCTTTAAAGAGAAAGTCATTAAAATATTTATTTATTCCCTTGGAGAGGACGACTTCGGCCACCAAAAATCCAGGACGACCAGGAAATTCAGATCACCACCAACATCTTGTAAAAATTCAGCACGTGAGTGATAAATTATCGAAATATATAAAGTTAGGGCGCCCTCAGTGCTTCGAGTGAAACAAATATAAAAAGCTAGCTCGTCGGAAAGGTTATAAATATTAAAAATTATTATAAAACTTGCGCAAGTCTTAAAAAGGTACAAAAAATATATTTTATTGGATAAGAGTTGTATCAAATTTACATATCCAAAGATGCACAGATTAAAGGAATATTTAATTTTAATCTTATAATATACATATGCCCACTCAATCATTGATTTTATTTAATAATTTGTAAAGATATAATGTAGCTCTTGTTCACTGGATAAATTGATTTATCTACTTCCATCAGAGGCCGAACCTTAAGCCCTGAGAGATATATAGACTATATTATTGAGGGATATACTGAGACCTATAGATATTAATATATTCATAATTTATGATTTATCAATTGATTTATTTTATGATTTTTGGAAAGAAGATATGCACTGAGATTTTTTAAATCGACAAGCAGCAGCAAGTCGATACCAAAGCTGCATGAAAATAAATGCATATTATTAATGAATTAAAAGCACATGGTAACGTTTCGTGCTAAAGAGTAGTGAGCCAATCTGTGAAATTTTATTTTTGATATGTTTGTTCTTATATCTATTGTGTGTGCCTGTTGCTCTATAATATGTATCCACATTTATTTGGTTTTTGATATTTACTTGTACAATATATGTATCAATTTTTTCATGGTGTATCCTTTATTTGATTCTCCACTTCCATGCATGACTAATCTCATATTTATTTATCGAATTATCAGTATTGAAATATTAAGGAAGTTACCATCCGATTTTATTCTTAATAGAATAAGCTGGTTTACTCAGCAATATTTTGCATTGATAATCAAATCTCTGGAAATAATACGTTCCAGAGATTTATATAAATTGTCCATGAGCAGTGAACTGCGGGAGCTCCTGAGCGAGCTTATAAGAATTTTATCTAAGTTGTATTCTAAGAACCATAACCAGAGTTATATATTTTTGCACTCATGCTTTACCGACTGCGACCAAGCCAGGCAAACCGTTATTCACAAAAATAACGTCAGACTAATAAAACCAGAACATAAAACATAAAACCAGAACATAAACCAAAACATGAACATAAAACTAGTATATTAACTAATATATTGTGGCTGCAATGATAAGGAATGAACATATAGGCTATGCTACATGCGAGTTTTCAAGTGTCATCAAGGCGATTATGGGCCAAAGACTGGGCGAGGAGAGGAGATTAGATTGCTGACTAGCATTAGTCAAAGTTTAGCTTCAGATAATAATGGATTCGGGAACTGGTTGTGGGTGGGTCTCGTAGCTGTTGCCACTGATTAAATTATAGGGCAAAAACATCTGAATAGATCGAGTATATAGTCCGGGCGCAAATGTCATGAATAAGGTACTCCATGGTCATTTTTGAGTTACAGCCGTGGAAGATGTCTTAATTTCTTTGTTAGGTCTATCATAATAAGGATCGTGATGATGATAAGTCGAAGTCACAGGCAAACACCTCGGAAACAAGATGGCCGCCACAATTCTCAGAGTTTTGCTATATCGCTTGTATTTACTGATAGTGAAAGTTGGTGGAATTGGATAAATCTTTCAGATATTGTAGTATGATTAATATGGAACATATTTGTTTAGTTAAAGGCCATTCCACACAGCACGTGGCGTGCGTGGCTGGACGCACGCTAGCTACTTTTCAAAACATCGCTTCCTAGCTAATCAAATGAAGCAATTCACATAGCAGCCACGGCCATGCGGCAACGCTTGCTATACTAGCCACGCGTGGCTACCGTTCGCTCTCTGAGCGATCTTTTCAATCGTGTCCGGCCACGTTTTGGTCCGAGCATGCGCAGAACGTATACTAGACGTATACTATCGTAGATAACGTATACTATCATTGTCAGCCTCAAGGTCGCGCATTAAATTATGGAATTCGCCATAGGTCTTCCTTTTTTTATTGATTGGATGTACGGACCCACTGGTTAGCTGTCACCGAATACAATAAAACCAGCTCATTATCACTACTACTGCTGCTGCTGGAGTCATCAAACCAAGGTAAGCCACAAGAAAATCCAGATTCACACCACGGGACCGTCGGAGTTGACATCTTCCTGCATACTGACGGGAAACGTGGCCGGTATAGCATCGCAACAGTCGTGGCGGTGCGAATTGGCATGTGGCTAGCGTAGCCGGAGTGGCGTGCGTCCAGCCACGCACGCCACGTGCTGTGTGGAATGGCCTTAAAGCTTTCAAAAGCCCAAAAAACTTTTTTTCTTTATTTGTTCAAATTTCATTCCATTATAACTTTTTTTAGGGAAAGAGATACAGAGAAATTTTGAATCTATAAAATTTAGAGCGTTTTTCAACTTTGGAACGATATTACTTCATGCGCTGTACGTCAAAATATGAGTTTTCCAGCACCCTCCAAAGAAAACCCTGCATGATTTCTGGTTTCGTTTTTCCATACGCCTGAGGTAACAAGCTAGAACTATAAAATCGTTTTTTTTCATGACTACTTTAAGATGGAGACATGCAAAAATGGTCTCAATCTCTTCGTTACAACAAGACGAATAAGAATATTGATGGAAACAACGGAAATATTCCACATCATTGAAAAATAACAGATGGCGGTCATTATTGACAGAAATTTTTAAATCGCTTGTTATCCAGTTATTGTGAGAGATATCGGATTGATTTTACCACCAAAGTGTTTGGAATCAACCAAACAGTGATGCTCGAAAGAATCATCAAATTTCGACCACTCTTTCCATTATTTTTTCAACTTCAAAAACTTGAAACATACATTTTTCGGGGACAATATTTCACTTTCCACTCTGTATATGTATTCGCAGTAGACAAAAACTAGTATATTTGGCACAGTGTTGTAGAATATTTCCAAAGCTTCGAAATGACATCTAGTTGGAGGCTGTAAGTCCATATTTTACGGCTGGAGCGTTATCGGAAAAAAGTAAAAAGTACTGTTGAAGCGGAAAACACGCTTTTTCCACCAAATGCCAATACCAACAATTAGAAAACCGTGTAACTCATGACTCCTTGAGGGTACAGACTTGGGAATGGTATCAATCTTTTTATAATGATGTGTGGAAAGAGATTATCCATGATGGCAATCAAAAGAGCAAAAGAGAAAAATCTACTGTTTGCAGTGGAAACCTGAACAATTAGAAAACCATGTAACTCATGACCCCTTGAAGGTACAGACCCGAAAATGGTATAAATCTCTTCTTAAAGGAATGTGAAAATAGATTATCCATGATGGCAATCTCAAAAATGTTTGTCATCATAGAAAAATTCAAGATGGCGGCCAAAAATCTGATTTCAAGAGTTTGAAGTTATATTCACCATAGTAAAAGTTGTTGGAATTGGACGTCATGACTCCTTGAAGGTACAGACTTGGAAATGATATCAATCTCTTTCTAATGATGTGTAGAAAGAGATTATCCATGATGGCAATTTCAAAAATGTTTGTCATAAAAAAAAACAAGATGGTGGCAAAAATATGTCGATTTTCAAGAAATCGTCTGTAAGTCTAATAATGTCGAGGATATCGGATCAATTCAGCCAGTTGGAATCTCCTTATTAATCATACTACAATATCTGAAAGATTTATCCAATTTCACCAACTTTTACTATCAGTAAATACAAGTGATATAGCAAAACTTTGAAAATTGTGGCGGCCATCTTGTTTCCGAAGTGTTTGCCTGTGATTTCGACTTATCATCATCACGATCCTTATTATGCTAGACCTAACGAAGAAATTGAGACATCTTCCACGGCTGTTACTCAAAAATGTCCACGGAATGACATTTGCGCCCGGACTAGTATAGAATAGACATTAAACTAATAAATTATCATTCACTAAAGGCCGCGAAACAACGAATTATTAATGTAGATAGTTAATGCCATACCATGCGACTTTTCTACAAGAGCTGCTAAAAACTACAGAAACCGTCTTCAACAATGTATTGATGCCAATGGCAGCCATCTTTAAGACATTGTTTATATAACATAATCAATATAAAATGTGCAGTCTTACAGATTTAGAAATAAAAACTGCATTATCAATCCACTCGAATCAAGTCACAAATTATAGCTCCTTAAAACTCCTTAATCGGTTCTGCCGCACTCTGTATTAATATAGGCTACACATTTACCTAATAACTTGATCAACGTGTACTTGTGAATGTTATTGTAGTAATATTTTGTCTCCTTGATGCGAACTCCTCCACTCTTATGAATAATGACTCCATCATAATGATAGATATGGGCCACTGGAAGATCTGGCTTCACTTTCAATTCATTCACTACTCTTAAGAACTTCATTTCATCATTCATTGTATCCTGTAAACAATTTTTTCACATAATGCATGTTGAGAAAGTAAAAAGATAAGCGCAGTAACAATATTGGAAACAATATCAAACTACGTTTAAAATGAAAATGATGGAAACAAAGTTCAATTTCCTTGAAACACTCATTCAAGAGAATCAAAGAATGCGTCAGTTGCTTCAGGCTCTGAGCACAGAGGCGTTTTTTCAGACAAGTCGGCACGGCACGACAGGAAGCTCTCCGATTGACTGACGATACACGACACGCCAACTCAATAAGCCAATCGGATAGCTTCCTGTCCTGTCGTATCGTGCCGAAAAATGGTTCATTTTTACCCTCGTTTCTATAAGGCCTCCAACTAAACTCTGGCTAAACTTAACTAAACTAGACTACTAAACTCTGCAACTAAAGATTCAACGCAGCAATATGAATAGAGGTCGAATTTCGGGAACTTGTAGAAATGGAGACTGTCTAAAATTTTGAAACTCAGCAGTTTTTCCACAACAAATGCGCCAGGAGCCTGGTTTCCATTCTGGCAATTTACAATATCACAACACGAAGAGCTGTGCTCGCTAGCTTATTGTTGAGCGATTTAACAACTTTTCCTGTATTGTTTCTTTTTCGGCGCAAACTGCATGAGGCTGCAATGACAACGTAGAGGCTAACTTAGCACTAACTTGATACCTTGCTCTATAGACCTTGAGCACTATAAAGATTTATAAAAAGTGACCAAAATTCACCTATTTTTGGGTTATTTCGAAAATCTGACTTACACTTTTAGTTTTTGAGGATCCAAATCTGAAAACAGAATCTTTCTATCTTCATTTAAAAGGAAGTTAGAATTTGAGAGAAAAATATATGAGTGACTTAATTAATTGGGAAATAGGCTACGAATCCGGCTCTGCAATAACACTTGCGCCGCATCACATTGGGCTGGTGCAAGGAAATGTAGAGTTAAAAATGTTGCAGCCTACCTATAAACCATTTCCAATATTACAAGTTCCCATCACACAATCTCTAATCATGTTGCAACTCTGAATCCGTTGAAGATTAAAATTTGGATCCAACACTCTCAAATACTAAAGGGTAGGCCAGGGATTTTTTTGTAAAATAGGCTAGGGTACCTTCAATTTGGTGCGATGTTACACAATTAAATTCGAAAACAAGCAACTAAATTAATATTTTTTCGTGCTCAGTAGGCTACTATTTCGAATTTCTGTTGAAAATAGCATTAGACGAGGTAATTTAGATTAAACGGTACCTGCGCTTCGCAAGGGTCCCAATTAAACAAAAATAGATTGAATTTATAGTTTTATAGATCTATACTATTTAGAGCGGCTGTGAACTGCCATGATGATTGCCATGATGATTGCCATGATGATTGCCATGATGATTGCCATGATGATTGCCATGATGATTGCCATGATGATTGCCATGATGATTGCCATGATGATTGCCATGGTGATTGCCATGATGATTGCCATGATGATTGCCATGGTGATTGCCATGATGATTGCCATGGTGATTGCCATGATGATTGCCATGATGATTGCCATGATGATTGCCATGATGATTGCCATGATGATTGCCATGATGATTGCCATGATGATTGCCATGATGATTGCCATGATGATTGCCATGATGATTGCCATGATGATTGCCATGGTGATTGCCATGGTGATTGCCATGGTGATTGCCATGATGATTGCCATGATGATTGCCAAGATGATTGCCATGGTGATTGCCAACCTCCGAAATGGAGACGGTACTTACAGGAGAGAGATCTATGCTGAAAATTGAAAGTATTATCCTAAATTCTACTAGGTTAAAGAATTTATAAAATGACAGTTATAATTAGATAATCATGACAGTTTTTACAGTGTGATGTGTGATATTTTTGTATGTTTTTTTCAGTTTATTGGGACAAAAGAACACTTCGAGCGTATAAAAAACCAATAAACAGAAAGAGGATACAGAAATATCACACATCATACTGTAAAACTGTCATGGTTTCCAATAGATTTCTTTATAATAAATATTTTTATCTCAGGGTGCGAGATTCGGCACCTGACGGAATAGATAGATCAATTCATCTAGTGAATCAGAGCTACATTATATTATCGCAAATTATATTGCAGAAATTAATGATCATATGAATATTGTATTAACAGCCTAGAACTTAGTATTCTTTGATTGATGGATCTTTTGATATATGGATTGATTCGTTACTATCTAATAAAATACCTTTTATACTATCTTTACTTGCGCAAGTATTTTTACCAAATTCTTAATTATAAAAAAACCCTTTCGACGAGCTAGCTTTGATTCTTATTTCATTTCGAAGCACTGAGGGCGCCCTATCACTATTTCGAATATTTTTCACTCACTTGCTGGAATTTTCTATGAGCTGCTGATGTCGATCCAAACTCCTGGTGATCCTGGATTATTTGTAGCGGAGTTGTCTCTTCCAAGGGGTTAAAAAATTATTTAAAATGACTTCTGCTTTACATTAGCATCACAAAGTCTTATGAGAAAATTTAGTAATTCAATTTAACTTTAAGTTATTGAAGGTATAGTAAGATATTACGCTCTATAATTTTTGGTGACATCTCATGGTGGTCGCTGGCAGGCAAGTGTCGAAATTCTCTTTTCTAATTCACAATTTTCATTTCCGATTTCCAAATTTACATGAAATTTAAATACTCTGTTCCTCCGCCATTCATGGCTCAAATAGACTGTACCAAACTATTAAATTATTACTTATGTTACATCTTTAATAATTTATTTGCCTTCAGGCCGTATCCAAAACATAAACTGCACAATAATAATTTATAAATTCTTATCATTTATAGAAATATATACAATATATTTGAATTGGCTCACTATTGCCGCCTATCAATTGCTAACATTTGATTGGTGCATGCAAATTATTATAGTATTCATGCGCCTAGTAACCTCCTACTTCCTTAATACATTTAATTATTTTTGTTTGGGTTTTTAATATGCTTTTTACATGCAAAGTAATTTTATAAAGGTTCTAGATTGATTCTTATATTACAACAATTAGCCACGTGTAACCTTTGTTTCCTCAAGTTGAATACTGTTTCGCTACAATTATTTTCATTCCTATTCGGCTGTTGTACAATTTGGCCATGATGCCTGATATTATCTAATCTTTAACGTTATCATCTTTGGCGATATTAGCCTATTATTTCACTTAGAACTATAAATTTCTTCAAATAGGAATTTTTATTTATCCATTCGGATTTTTGAACGTTACAACTTTTAGTTTTTGAGGATCCAAATCTGAAAACAGAATCTTTCTATCTTCATTTAAAAGGAAGTTAGAATTTGAGAGAAAAATATATGAGTGACTTAATTAATTGGGAAATAGGCTACGAATCCGATCCGCAATAACACTTGCGCCGCGTCACATTGGGCTGGCGAAGGAATGTAGAGTTAAAAATGTTGCAGCCTACCTATAAACCATTTCCAATATTACAAGTTCCCATCACACAATCTCTAATAATGTTGCAACTCTGAATCCGTTGTAATGAAAACGAGGCTAGATCACACCAATTTACCACAAAACAATAAGGTTGCTGTGGCTTCGTACCTATATCACTAGAGCTAGGCAATTGATCACTTATCTCTTTGTTCTTAAATTTCATATTCTTATAAGTATTGCCGTGCTACCAATTTATCCTAAATAGGTTGAATAGCATTTCTCACCTATTAATCCAAAGGAAGTTATCGGCTCCAAAATGGTAGATTCTTTATAAATTATGAATGGATCTATTGCTTAGAATGAGAAATCTAGTTTTCAGAGCAAATCAACTTATAATCTTCATAAGAATTTTGCAATATACAACACAAATCCACAAAACAATACCTTACACACTTAAACATCTAGCATCATTACAAGCTGAAAATACTTATCCATTATATAGTTGAAAACAATGGCTATAGGCTTGTAGACACACAAATCAAATTACAGAAACTTAGAACACCATAAAACTGTTCAAATCTCAAATTAAAACATTATAAACTTCAATTAAACAGAAAAATATTCAGAGAGCACAAAATTAGAACACCATAGCCAGCCATCATTTTTTAGAGAGAAGCTAACAAGTACAGAGCAAAGCCACACCTCAATCAGTGACGACGTTATGAACACGTCATTGATATTAAATTCCAAAAAATTATAAATTACAAGTTTAGAATTTACATTTTACATTTGTTCTCAATAAAACTTTATTTCGAATCTGTTATTTTAAATTTATATATCCTCTATATTTATAATGATCTGTTAATTCTGTTAACTCTGTTTCCAGTGATACCATGGAATGTGCAACACAATTATTTACAATAAATTCTCAGTTAAAAGTTGTCCGCATATCGATTACTCTCATATTTACTATCAAGTTTTATAGATCTCGAATTGAAGATTCGATTTTAATCAAGAAAAAATGTAATATTACAAATACCCCCTCTTGACATGAAAAATTTTACTGTTTGAGAATTCAAAGAGAAAAAATTACATTGGAACAATTGGAAATTGTTGAAATTAAATTCGAGAACAGTAACAATTTTTTCTATAAAAACATTACATGTCAACTATAATTGAAAATTATCATAAAAATTCATCAATAGCATTTGTTATATATTTCTAAACAATATTTCAAAATATAGAATATCAAAATTACTTTTGATTTAGCTTTATAATATCTCAATGGAAAGTTTAATATATATAAAGAATAGTTTTTGAAATTGCACATGAATTTAATAGATAGAAAAATTCAATTTTTTATTGCATGAAAATTTAGTATGTTGAAAAAAAAATTTTTTTTTTAATGAATTGATGAATTGTTACATTTAATTTTCACATAAAATTTCAATAAATCAAAAAATTTTCATTTCTTTCACTATTGACGCGGTTGATTTTATCAATGCAAATTTTGGAAAACAGTCCGTTAAGGCACTCAGTATGAATTTCAGTTAAGTGTGACTCCAGTGTGATGACATCAGTGTTGGGCTGATCCGAATACTCGTAGTGTTGGGCTGATACTTGTAGTCAACTGATGCATACCAAACTCGATACAGGTGACATCTCAGTTAGCATTGCCTCATGCTTGTAGTAGACGGCTGCATACCAAACTCAATACAGGTGACATCTCAGTTAGCATTGCCTCATGCTTGTAGTAGACGGCTACATACCAAACTCGATACAGGTGACATCTCAGTTAACATTTCCTCATGCTTGTAGTAGACGGCTGCATACCAAACTCGATACAGAGTCACGTAAATTTTGTATCATATAATTATACAATGTACATTTCAGGCTTGAAATGACAATGTAATTTGTTTTTTGGAAAAGAGATAGACGCTGCATACAGGATTAACTTAGGTGAGGATTAATTTAGGTGAGGTTTGGTTTTTTGATATTTTCAGCTTTCAAGGTTTAGAGTTCTGCATACAGGAATAATTTAGGAGAGGATTTTTTGAATCAATTCTTTCATGATACTGTGACTGTTATTCTGAATTCAAAGTTGTGAACGTGAACATGGATGGCAATCACCTCCAGGTAATGTGGTAGTGTTGAAGTTTGAGTTACATGGTCAGCAATAGGCGTTGGCATTGTCATTGGCGTATGCATTGTGTCAGCATTGGCGTTGGCATTGTCGTAGGCATTGGCATCAACATTGGCGCAGGCATTGTCATCGGCATTGTCGGCGCAGACATTGGTGTAGACATCAGTGTAGATATCGGCGTAGTTATTGGTGTAGATATTGGCGTAGATATTGGCGTTGGCATTGGTGTAGGCATCAGCGTAGATATTGGCATAGATATTCAATTAATGAGTCACACTAGTTCGAAAATCACCCAAATGTTCTTAACACTCTTCATGGCGTTCACTTGTTGTTGATTTCGAGATTCACGTGATAATTATTTTGATGTTAATGTCCATGCTGTACTTGTTATTTTAAAATGCTTATAAACTGAAAAGAAAATTTTGATTAGGCTACCAATACAAACTAATACACATGAAAATTATTTCTAAGTATATAATCAATATGAAAATGAAATTTGTTAACAACTTATTATACAGTCAGCAATACATAAATTGTGAAATTTCCTCGAACTCTATAGAGATATCAATTACAAAATTTTAATAAAAAAATAATTTCATTTTCATTTATTCACTGTTCAAATATTTTATAAAAGCAAATTATTCAATATTATTAATCATCGTTCATTGGATACTATAGTTTATTTTGACTTTTCAATGTTCTAAACACAAACTACATTTCATGACAAAACTTTACTATCAATCATTAAACAAGAAATCTTTCAAAACATCAATAATATTCTGCTTCAAAGGCAATCAATATTCATAAGTAATCATCTGCATCTATGGCAATCAACATAAGTAATCTGCATCTATGGCAATCAACATAAGTAATCTGCATCTCTGGCAATCAACATAAGTAATCAACACAAAAAATATTATCTCATTACTGCCTCTCTAAGTCATAACCTCTGTTATTCCTTCTTTAGGCAATAATGGGTTCCCATCTCAAAAAACAATCACATACCAGCAAAATTCTAATCAACAAACCCCACTAAAAATTCTACATACACTCCAGCATCCATTTCAAACGATAATCAAACATATCAAAATTTATAGAACAAACAGTTTTTTTTTAATTTAGAAAAAGACATCAATTACAAAAACTTTAGAGAAATTTCAACCTTTAACTCATTTCAATTAATAATATGACAATACGTTTTTGTTTAGTTAAAGGCCATTCCACACAGCACGTGGCGTGCGTGGCTGGACGCACGCTAGCTACTTTTCAAAACATCGCTTCCTAGCTAATCAAATGAAGCAATTCACATAGCAGCCACGGCCATGCGGCAACGCTTGCTATACTAGCCACGCGTGGCTACCGTTCGCTCTCTGAGCGATCTTTTCAATCGTGTCCGGCCACGTTTTGGTCCGAGCATGCGCAGAACGTATACTAGACGTATACTATCGTAGATAACGTATACTATCATTGTCAGCCTCAAGGTCGCGCATTAAATTATGGAATTCGCCATAGGTCTTCCTTTTTTTATTGATTGGATGTACGGACCCACTGGTTAGCTGTCACCGAATACAATAAAACCAGCTCATTATCACTACTACTGCTGCTGCTGGAGTCATCAAACCAAGGTAAGCCACAAGAAAATCCAGATTCACACCACGGGACCGTCGGAGTTGACATCTTCCTGCATACTGACGGGAAACGTGGCCGGTATAGCATCGCAACAGTCGTGGCGGTGCGAATTGGCATGTGGCTAGCGTAGCCGGAGTGGCGTGCGTCCAGCCACGCACGCCACGTGCTGTGTGGAATGGCCTTAAAGCTTTCAAAAGCCCAAAAAACTTTTTTTCTTTATTTGTTCAAATTTCATTCCATTATAACTTTTTTAGGGAAAGAGATACAGAAAAATTTTGAATCTATAAAATTTAGAGCGTTTTTCAACTTTGGAACGATATTACTTCATGCGCTGTACGTCAAAATATGAGTTTTCCAGCACCCTCCAAAGAAAACCCTGCATGATTTCTGGTTTCGTTTTTCCATACGCCTGAGGTAACAAGCTAGAACTATGAAATCGTTTTTTTCATGACTACTTTAAGATGGAGACATGCAAAAATGGTCTCAATCTCTTCGTTACAACAAGACGAATAAGAATATTGATGGAAACAACGGAAATATTCCACATCATTGAAAAATAACAGATGGCGGTCATTATTGACAGAAATTTTCAAATCGCTTGTTATCCAGTTATTGTGAGAGATATCGGATTGATTTTACCACCAAAGTGTTTGGAATCAACCAAACAGTGATGCTCGAAAGAATCATCAAATTTCGACCACTCTTTCCATTATTTTTTAAACTTCAAAAACTTGAAACATACATTTTTCGGGGACAATATTTCACTTTCCACTCTGTATATGTATTCGCAGTAGACAAAAACTAGTATATTTGGCACAGTGTTGTAGAATATTTCCAAAGCTTCGAAATGACATCTAGTTGGAGGCTGTAAGTCCATATTTTACGGCTGGAGCGTTATCGGAAAAAAGTAAAAAGTACTGTTGAAGCGGAAAACACGCTTTTTCCACCAAATGCCAATACCAACAATATTAGAAAACCGTGTAACTCATGACTCCTTGAGGGTACAGACTTGGGAATGGTATCAATCTTTTTATAATGATGTGTGGAAAGAGATTATCCATGATGGCAATCAAAAGAGCAAAAGAGAAAAATCTACTGTTTGCAGTGGAAACCTGAACAATTAGAAAACCATGTAACTCATGACCCCTTGAAGGTACAGACCCGAAAATGGTATAAATCTCTTCTTAAAGGAATGTGAAAATAGATTATCCATGATGGCAATCTCAAAAATGTTTGTCATCATAGAAAAATTCAAGATGGCGGCCAAAAATCTGATTTCAAGAGTTTGAAGTTATATTCACCATAGTAAAAGTTGTTGGAATTGGACGTCATGACTCCTTGAAGGTACAGACTTGGAAATGATATCAATCTCTTTCTAATGATGTGTAGAAAGAGATTATCCATGATGGCAATTTCAAAAATGTTTGTCATAAAAAAAACAAGATGGTGGCAAAAATATGTCGATTTTCAAGAAATCGTCTGTAAGTCTAATAATGTCGAGGATATCGGATCAATTAAGCCAGTTGGAATCTCCTTATTAATCATACTACAATATCTGAAAGATTTATCCAATTTCACCAACTTTTACTATCAGTAAATACAAGTGATATAGCAAAACTTTGAAAATTGTGGCGGCCATCTTGTTTCCGAAGTGTTTGCCTGTGATTTCGACTTATCATCATCACGATCCTTATTATGCTAGACCTAACGAAGAAATTGAGACATCTTCCACGGCTGTTACTCAAAAATGTCCACGGAATGACATTTGCGCCCGGACTAGTATAGAATAGACATTAAACTAATAAATTATCATTCACTAAAGGCCGCGAAACAACGAATTATTAATGTAGATAGTTAATGCCATACCATGCGACTTTTCTACAAGAGCTGCTAAAAACTACAGAAACCGTCTTCAACAATGTATTGATGCCAATGGCAGCCATCTTTAAGACATTGTTTATATAACATAATCAATATAAAATGTGCAGTCTTACAGATTTAGAAATAAAAACTGCATTATCAATCCACTCGAATCAAGTCACAAATTATAGCTCCTTAAAACTCCTTAATCGGTTCTGCCGCACTCTGTATTAATATAGGCTACACATTTACCTAATAACTTGATCAACGTGTACTTGTGAATGTTATTGTAGTAATATTTTGTCTCCTTGATGCGAACTCCTCCACTCTTATGAATAATGACTCCATCATAATGATAGATATGGGCCACTGGAAGATCTGGCTTCACTTTCAATTCATTCACTACTCTTAAGAACTTCATTTCATCATTCATTGTATCCTGTAAACAATTTTTTCACATAATGCATGTTGAGAAAGTAAAAATATAAGCGCAGTAACAATATTGGAAAGAATATCAAACTACGTTTAAAATGAAAATGATGGAAACAAAGTTCAATTTCCTTGAAACACTCATTCAAGAGAATCAAAGAATGAGTCAGTTGCTTCAGGCTCTGAGCACAGAGGCGTTTTTTCAGACAAGTCGGCATGGCACGACAGGAAGCTCTCCGATTGACTGACGATACACGACACGCCAACTCAATAAGCCAATCGGATAGCTTCCTGTCCTGTCGTATCGTGCCGAAAAATGGTTCATTTTTACCCTCGTTTCTATAAGGCCTCCAACTAAACTCTGGCTAAACTTAACTAAACTAGACTACTAAACTCTGCAACTAAAGATTCAACGCAGCAATATGAATAGAGGTCGAATTTCGGGAACTTGTAGAAATGGAGACTGTCTAAAATTTTGAAACTCAGCAGTTTTTCCACAACAAATGCGCCAGGAGCCTGGTTTTTACATTCTGGCAATTTACAATATCACAACACGAAGAGCTGTGCTCGCTAGCTTATTGTTGAGCGATTTAACAACTTTTCCTGTATTGTTTCTTTTTCGGCGCAAACTGCATGAGGCTGCAATGACAACGTAGAGGCTAACTTAGCACTAACTTGATACCTTGCTCTATAGACCTTGAGCACTATAAAGATTTATAAAAAGTGACCAAAATTCACCTATTTTTGGGTTATTTCGAAAATCTGACTTACACTTTTAGTTTTTGAGGATCCAAATCTGAAAACAGAATCTTTCTATCTTCATTTAAAAGGAAGTTAGAATTTGAGAGAAAAATATATGAGTGACTTAATTAATTGGGAAATAGGCTACGAATCCGGCTCCGCAATAACACTTGCGCCGCATCACATTGGGCTGGTGCAAGGAAATGTAGAGTTAAAAATGTTGCAGCCTACCTATAAACCATTTCCAATATTACAAGTTCCCATCACACAATCTCTAATCATGTTGCAACTCTGAATCCGTTGAAGATTAAAATTTGGATCCAACACTCTCAAATACTAAAGGGTAGGCCCGGGATTTTTTTGTAAAATAGGCTAGGGTACCTTCAATTTGGTGCGATGTTACGCAATTAAATTCGAAAACAAGCAACTAAATTAATATTTTTTCGTGCTCAGAAGGCTACTATTTCGAATTTCTGTTGAAAATAGCATTGGACGAGGTAATTTAGATTAAACGGTACCTGCGCTTCGCAAGGGTCCCAATTAAACAAAAATAGATTGAATTTATAGTATTATAGATCTATACTATTTAGAGCGGCTGTGAACTACCATGATGATTGCCATGATGATTGCCATGATGATTGCCATGATGATTGCCATGATGATTGCCATGATGATTGCCATGGTGATTGCCATGGTGATTGCCATGATGATTGCCATGGTGATTGCCATGATGATTGCCATGGTGATTGCCATGATGATTGCCATGATGATTGCCATGATGATTGCCATGATGATTGCCATGATGATTGCCATGATGATTGCCATGGTGATTGCCATGATGATTGCCATGATGATTGCCATGATGATTGCCATGATGATTGCCATGATGATTGCCATGATGATTGCCATGATGATTGCCATGATGATTGCCATGATGATTGCCATGGTGATTGCCATGATGATTGCCATGGTGATTGCCATGGTGATTGCAATGATGATTGCCATGATGATTGCCAAGATGATTGCCATGGTGATTGCCAACCTCCGAAATGGAGACGGTACTTACAGGAGAGAGATCTATGCTGAAAATTGAAAGTATTATCCTAAATTCTACTAGGTTTAAGAATTTATAAAATGACAGTTATAATTAGATAATCATGACAGTTTTTACAGTGTGATGTGTGATATTTTTGTATGTTTTTTTCAGTTTATTGGGACAAAAGAACACTTCGAGCATATAAAAAACCAATAAACAGAAAGAGGATACAGAAATATCACACATCATACTGTAAAACTGTCATGATTACCTAATTTCAACTGCCACTTTATATTATTATTCTTTAGACTTTTAAGGATAAACAATTAAGGATAATTAAGGACAATTAGACAATTAAGGATATTACCATAGCCACCTCCAATACATGTATATTAGAGGTGGCTATGATAATACTCGTACTAATACAGAACTATAATTCTATTTATGTTTTAATTGGCACCCTTGCGAAGTGCGGGCTATTCCGTTTTATCTAAATTACCATAGGCTTATACTATTTTCGAGGGAAATTACATATTAGGTGTCCTAATGTAATACAGGCCTTCATACACACCTTGAAACAAAATAGGTCATTCTCCAATTTCAGGATCAACATAGGTACTCGTATAAAATATTAAAATTGCAAATGACTAAAATTCAAAGTCAATACTACTTTTTCCTAGTAAAGACTCCACATTAAACAAACATCAGTAAGAGAGGACACTGGAGGCTGAATAAGTCATTAATTAAATAATGATGTTATTTTATCTATTCTTATGCTGCTTTTATCGGCAGAGAGATCCTTTTGGATGTTCTGCCTTGCCGTATTACCCAATGGCATTTCCTATCAACACTCAAGTTAATAGGTTATGTATTCGGTTCTTCATGTTTTCTCACTAGTAATAAATTGCACTTTAACTTCCTGATTTTTAGTCCAGGCAATGAATGCTCAAAAAAGGGTATAGAGGGAAATGTTTGGAAAACAATTTTTGACCCCGCAGTTCTGTTGAGGGTAGTAAGGAGGTAAACATATCAAAAGTCCCCACCCCTACCCCCTGTGCTAAGGAGGTGGGGGTGGTTTAAAGGTATCATTTTTTGGTTTTTCGCATAAAACTCAAAAACTGTGTATCTCAAGGACTTGACTGTCATATAACAAATTAAAGCTTACATAATTTCCTACAATATTTATCTCACAGCTCTTTTAATATCTCCTCTAGTTTTCGAGATATCCGCTCTTAAAGGTGTGACATTTTTGAAAAAAACTCGTTTGCCACCAATTTTTTTTTTGAGCTTATGAGCATTAAATTCTCTCCAATTTTATGTATAATTTCACGCTTTTACAAATTTCCCCACACCTTTTGCAGCAGCTTTAGTGTTGAGTGTGAAATCTCCATTTTTGCAGCTTTGTTGAGAATAGTTAGAAGGAGAACATATTAAAAGTCCCCATTCCTAACTCATGTGCTAAGGGGATGAGGGTGGTTTAAAAGTTGCATTTAACAGCGTTTTGCTCATATCTTGAGAACAATGCGTTCAATAGACATAACCACCTATTAAAAAATGAAGCTTGATAAATTATCTACAATTTTTTTTGAGTGGAATTTTGTGATATCCCTAACAGTTCAGGAGATATTCGCTCTTGAATGTGTGTAATTGTTAAAATAACAGGTTTTTATCAAATGTTTTGCTCTTCCTGGGCTTATAACTTCCCAAAAATGCATCATAAAAACTGATGCTCACTGTAGGTTTGTAGAGCATTGAATTCTCTTTGATATGATGTATTATTTTACCATTTCAAATTTTCCTTTCATTGTTATAGCAGCTTCAATGTAGCGGGTGAAATTTTCATTGCTGCAACAATTGATCGTTTGACAATGACATTTGAATGGGGTGTCTGTGACACAGTTTGGAGCTTGATTTGGACTAGTTCGTAGGTGAACATAGAGGAAGTGCGCATCTTTATCTCATCTGTTGAAGGTGTGGAACCGCTGAGTTGAATTCTCTTTGAAATGATGTATTATTTTACCATTTCAAATTTTCCTTTCATTGTTATAGCAGCTTCAATGTAGCGGGAGAAATTTTCATTTTTGCAACAAGTGTCAACTCAGCGGTTCCACACCTTCAACAGATGGGATAAAGATGCGCACTTCCTCTATGTTCACCTACGAACTAGTCCAAATCAAGCTCCAAATTGTGTCACAGACACCCCATTCAAATGTCATTGTCAAACGATCAATTGTTGCAGCAATGAACATTTCACCCGCTACATTGAAGCTGCTATAACAATGAAAGGAAAATTTGAAATGGTAAAAAAATACATCATATCAAAGAGAATTCAATGCTCTACAAACCTACGGTGAGCATCAGTTTTTATGATGCATTTTTGGGAAGTTATAAGCCCAGGAAGAGCAAAACATTTGATAAAAACCTGTTATTTTAACAATTACACACATTCAAGAGCGAATATCTCCTGAACTGTTGGGGATATCACAGAATTTCACTTAACAAAAACTGTAGACAATTTATCAAGAAGCTTCATTTTCGAATAGTTTAGTTTTGTCTATTGAACACATTGCTCTCAAGGTATGAGCGTGGAAGCAAAACGCTGTAAAAGGCAACTTTTAAACCACCTTCATCCCCTTAGCACATGAGTTAGGAATGGGGACTTTTGATACGTTCTCCTTCCAACAAGTCTCAACAAAGCTGCAAAGTCAAAATTTGTATTTGAAATATTCCCTCCAAATATTCCTTTATCAATTGTCTATTGTTGCAAAAATGGAGATTTCACACTCAACACTAAAGCTGCTGCAAAAGGTGTGGGGAAATTCGTAAAAGTGTGAAATTATACATGAAATTGGAGAGAATTTAATGCTCATAAGCTCAAGAAAAAAAATTGGTGCCAAACGAGTTTTTTCAAAAATGTCACACCTTTAAGAGCGGATATCTCGAAAACTAGAGGAGATATAAAAAGAGCTGTAAGATAAATTTTGTAGGAAATTATGTAAGCTTTAATTTGTTATATAACAGTTAAGTCCTTAAGATACAAAGTTTTTGAGTTTTATGCGAGAAACCAAAAAATGATACCTTTAAACCACCCCCACCCCCTTAGCACGGGGGGTAGGGGTGGGGACTTTTGATATGTTTACCTCACTAACCTCAACAGAACTGCGGTGTCAAAAATTGTCTTCTTAAATTTTCTCTCTATAACCTTTCTTTCCATGACTGGACTATTTCTATTTTATAAAGTTCAAAAACGAGATAACTATTTTTAAACACAAATTCACATTTGAATAATGATGTTACAAAAACTTGAAAAACAGTGGCTGTTACTTTTGAGCTTCAAATTGGTGAGCTCAACTAAGTTTAGGAACTCAATAGGCTACTGCAATTTCACTCCAGCTGAAATGCGCCGGGGGGGGGGGTTGATTGACAATGGTGTAACAACCGAAACCGGTCTTTCTAACTTTCAATAAAATCTGTGGTTTTGACAATTTTTCAGTATTTTTAATTGATCTCCAGAAGACATTCTATCTCTCATGTCGGAACATAGGCGCCGACTTCATGTCGAGCCACTCGGGCCCCCCAAAAATTTAGTTGGGGGGCTGAGCCCCCCCCTCCCCAATAATTTGTCAAGGAGGATAATTTCATTTAGCTTGTAAGTTTAAGGCATTCCTTGATACTGTACATAAAACTCATTAAACAGTTCTAAACCTATTACTCCCAACACAATGTCATATACTGTGTTATACTTTCACGAACTTAATACGTCGTAAAACTGAGTATAAGTTTAGCCAAAGAGAGAGGAGTTACAAAGCATGAGGATAAGGGGAAGCAAAGTTATAAGAATTTGGAACTGTGCTGCGCTCACAAATGGATCTCACATGATGTTCAAAATGAGGTAATAATCGATATATTGGGCAAATCTGTTGTGCGCTCAGTGCTAGCTCTAAAATCAAGAGCAGTGAACACTTTCCAATTATTGTGGACGAAGCAAGTGATATATTGATTCATGAGCAAGTGTAATTTTGTGTTCGAACTGGAGGAACTCTGAAGGAGCTGTAAAGCTTATTAGATCTTACTTATCTAACAGAATGCAAGCTGTTTGCTTCCAGGGAGTCATATCACAGAGATCGATATTAGTGCCCTTATACTTTTCATAATTTATATGAATGACTTATCATCCAATATTGAAGATGAAAATACTACGTGTTATATGTACGCCGACGATGTATGTTTAAACATTAAAATTGATCAGCAATTGAGTGAAGCTTTTCTAAAAGAAAAAGTAGATTTTATGACTGACTGGTGTAACGCCAATAAATTAGCTCTTAATCTGAACAAAACACAAAGTCTATCAGTGTCATTATAATGATATGAATTTTTCGCACTCTGCTGTCAAATTTTTAGATATTTACATCTTGAAATGGAAGTCTCATATCGCCTATACTGTCTCTAAAGTTACCAGAGTGTCTTTATGTTGAAAAAATTGAGAGAAATAGTATCAGTTGAAATATTATTGAATGTACATCATGGATTATGTCCATTCACATCTGCTTTATGGCGCTAGTATAATGTGGGCGAATTGCAGCTACTCCTTAAACCTTTTTGTATTACAAAAGAGAGCAGTTAGAAATATTTGCAATAAACCACCTCTCTCCCATTGCAAGCCTTAATTTCACTATTATAGATCTAGTCATACTATAGTTTTAAGTCCTGGGCAATCAGATTTTATAACCACCTACCATTAGATATAAGAGAACTACTACCACAGAAGGAATAATACAGAAGATTAAAAAGCTCCTATTGAATATAATTATGTTTTCATAGTTTAGAACAGTAGTTTAGCATTAGGTTGGACAGCAAAGAATGATGTGATACTTTTTATTTATGCTTAGTGTTAAGTTGTAAGATTTTCTATGTTACAGTATTAACATTGACAGTGCCTGTACAATATTCCATTATAATGTGTCTTGGGCAATGATGAAGTTCGATTTTGAATTAATTTTTGTAAGTGACGATTTAATAATCAATGAAGACTTTATTGGCTTATATGAGCTAGACTCCTAATCCCGAGGCAAAAACTCTTTTCAAAATTGTTAGGGACATTTTTGCACGCTTTAATTTACCAATTGAAAACTTTAGAGGACAGTGCTATAACGGAGTGCCAAACATGAGAGGAAAATGTAAAGGCTTGCAAAAGTTACTTTAGGATATTCAGCCCCAGGCACACTACGTGCACTGTTCAACCCATAGTAACTTGAGCAGTGCAGGACAGCCTTTCTTGCCTCTCACGCATGAGGGATGTTATGGTCTTAGTCAAAGATCTAATAAATACAGTTCAGGAATCTTATAAATTCAAAATTATTCCGGGGGAGGACCTTCGGACCCCCCGGTTAGAGCCCCCCTAATAATTTTGTCGGGACCCTTTTAGTCCCAAAAAGCATTGGTCCCAAAGTTCCTGGCACCTATTTTTCAGATTCAAATTAGTGCTTTCGATTTCCATCAAGTTAAAGAATGGCTGCCTCTTTTGTCAAGAGCTGGCCTGATGTTAATCTGAATCCATCTTAAAGCGAATGATTCTGCAATAGTTGAAAACCATGTTGTACATGTTCCTACTCCCATCCAATTGATTCTCCATAAAGATTTGGCACATGGATCATTCAAATCTTTCATCGGCATGGCTAAAATCCTCGACTTTTTTAACCAAAACCAGACTCAAATGTAGCCTACCCTTTTCAAATTCCAAATGGCTGCATCCGAGCTAACCAACCAAAGATCTAACAAACATACCTTGAAAGTAATTATGCGGCTTTCCTCCAATCATTCCTTGGCCAAAAATACCGTACTTTTAAATTTCATCAGAACAAAAGATAAATAAAAGAAAAAAGATAATTTGTGGAAATGTCAGTATTCTGAAGACATTTGAACTGACACTCACCAGCATAAAATATTTTAGAGAACTATTTTACGAGCGTCAGCGAGTTCCACTTTTGACTTACTGAAGGTCAATAAAGTCAAAGTCGTTATCCGTCTGTTTGTATGCTATAAAATAACTTAAGAAAGAATTGATCAATCAGCTTCAAATTTTGAACACGTATTCTTCAAACCTTTTTACAGGTCAAGTACTTGTAAACCAAATTTTATCCAAATCGGACAATAACTGTGACTGTAGGCCTAACTGCGGTAAAAACAAACAGATACAAAAGCCGATCGAGTCGAAACTATGGGCCTGAGCTTCGCTTCAGTCAATGAGACAGGCCAAAGAATTAAAGAATTGATACAGGCCAAAGAATTGAATTACAATTGCAAGAAATAACTTGCTTTACAAAACGATGAAATCAACAGGTCGATAATTCTGGAATATCTACCTATGTCTAGAAGTATTATACTATACAGAGGGTATGCTTCAGATGCAACGAGAAAACGTAGTAAAATGAGCATCAGTAATTCATCAAGATGTGTACGTAGCAATTAACAATAAATTTCCAAACTGCATGAAGCACTTCTTTCATTTTTACAATAGTAATCTCAACTTACATTTTTAGTCTGGACATTAATTTGATATCACTTCTGTAAAAATAAAAGAAGTGCTTCATAAACTTTATTAATTTATTGCTAATTGCTACGTAAAATGTATGATGAATTATTGATGCTTATTTTACAACGTTTTCTCCTTGCATCTGAAGCATACCCTCTGTATACTATAATACTTTTGGATATACTCCAAGACAGCTGGATATTTCAGAATTCTCGACCCCTTGATTTCATCGTATTGTAAAACTAACAAGTTCTTTCTTGCCTTTGTAATTCGAGTCTTCAATTCTTTGGCCTAAAACTCATTTTTAAATATGAATTCAATTTCTCAAATATTGAATTGAATTGAGTTTATTTCGGCAAAATTATACATGATTGGAATATTTTGAACAGGGCACAATAATTAATAGTAAGACATCATGACAATAGTTGAAGTAATATGATAAGTTTATATAATAATCATAGTAAATATTATTTTTATAAGGAATAATAAAGATTGGACGATTATATTGAGATTGAATCAATGCTTGGTACCGTCTGTTATAGTACGGTACTGTGAATATCTGTTTAAAAGTCTTCAAAGTACTGAAATTTTCACAAATTATTTTTTAATCATCTATTCATCTTTTGCTTTGATGAAATAAAATAAGTTCGGTATTTATTGGCCAAGAAATGATTGGAGAGCCGCATAATTACTTTAGAGGTATGTTTATCAGACCTAATAATATAAAGTTAGGATGAGAACTTCTGAAGGAAAAACAATGAATTGATAAGAATTAATTAAAAAATTTGATGCTATATAGGTAGGCCTACTAACCTTATGGCGACAAGAGCAGTGTATGTATTCTCATATTTTTCCTGTCCCACCTCTAAGATTAATCCTTCCTCTCCTACATTCGTCTTATGAATTTCGTTCTCATTCAAGATATATTTTATATCTGTTATCGAAATGATTTGAGACCTGAAATTTGATTTCATGACTCCTCCATTTACAGGATTGGGCAATAAAATACGGATAATTTGAAATAGCAGTTATATACACACTCATTTCTGAACGTGAAATCGTAATCGTTTGGTTTTGAATTAAAACTTTTTTCTTTTTAACAGTGATTTTCTTAAAATATTGAAATAATTCATAAAATAGTGTTGATAATGAATAATCAATAACGAGTCCCATCACTAATAATTATTTAGAATTCTCATTCTATGGAATGAACTCAGAAAATGATTCAAAGAAACACAATAAATTGTTTAAATTCATAGTTTTAAAAAGAGAATTATCACTTCACAAAGTATCAAATACATGATAGAAATATTATTCAAAATTAAGAGATGGATCCACATTCGCTTGATAGTCATACATGATGATATTATATAGATGATGGGTAAATATGAATGCTCATCCACATTAACCCAGTACCTAAAGTTACGTTACGTCGCAAAGTAGATGATTGACTATTTCGTAATGTGGAATACGGTACTATAGGCCTACAGTTTGGCAATCTGATCTGGTATTCATAATGATGGGCCAGGAGTCCCTCATCTCCTAGTCATAATATGCCATAGACGGTTAGCATGGATACTAGAATTTAATTTTGTTAGAAAATTAGATAGCGTTATCCGGCGCTATTAGCAGTTATTCTAGGACCCAGGTCATTCTCTTTTCCACCCTAGGGTTGAAAGTGAACATTTTCGGCCCTAGGTCTGTGAAACGAATTTTGATATGAATCAAATTTCATTTCCCTTTCTTTTATAATATGGCAAATAAATATTAACATTTAGGAAGAAGAATAAGAACAAATAGAGCATTTATTTATTTCAGCTTACTCAGCCAGCTGTGGGTGAGTACCCAGCTAGTGCTTGTATTGGTAGAGGGGAGAAATCATTATTCTCTCCTAAGCTATACTCAAACCCGCTATGAAAGGTAAACTATTTGTTATACTTTTTTATTATATTTTAGGTACTTTTCATTGTTACTTTCATTAGAGCAGATTGATAGATTATATGCGAAATTGATATTAAAATTCTTGTTCATTCTGAGAGTTGACTAACTTCAAAAGTAATTCACTCAAGTAAAATAGAAATGTTATCAATTTTTTTTTTTTTTGATAAATATTATGTCATATACTTCATTGGGAAAAGTAATTATCAATAGTTTTCTTGAACGTTATAACTGGATTATTAACTTAATGTAAAAGTAGAGTGTATAATTAGACTACGTTACAATTCAAAGGGTTAAAGTCTGAATGTACTTGCAATAATCGTTCACACTAATGTAATAATTGAATTGTTCCTTTTAGAAAGATAAATATAAGGTCCGAGATAGAAATTATTCTTGGTTTTTTTATTTTACGGCGGTCCATGTTTGTGGCAATAGTATATTTCGCACCTAGGGCCGAAAATGAGACTTTTCTGGCTCGAAATCGGTTTTCAAGTCCGAGGCCGAAGGCCGAGGACTAGAAAAGATTGAGAGCCGGAAAAACATTTTTGCCCATGGTGAGAACGTAATTTTTCGCCACACAGAAAAATAAACAATATATATATGAGAATAATAATTATTCTCATTGTCTATTATAAGCACTTCCGAAAGCAAAAGTGGAAGGTCATAGCTCTAGCAAATCTGAATATCAAGAAACTGTCCAAGTATTTTTATTTTTTATTCTGATTTGTCTAAATAACCTAAAAGATTATGTTCAATTATGTAAGAGGTTGAGTTTATACTTTTTATTATTCCAAATGACAATAAGATGATATTATTATAAATGTTTTAATTATTGAATGATAAACACAAATAATGAAAAGTTTTTGATCAGCTGGTTTATCACACTTGAAAAAGTTTTTGATCAGCTGGTTTATCACACTTGAAAAAGTTTTTGATCAGCTGTTTTAGCACACTTGAAATTCGGCCAATCTGATGTGATCTGAATGTCAATGGAAGTTTAGGTTAGAAGTTCTATCCTTCTATGAAAATCGAATTATTTGAATAGTTTATAATATATATCTTATCTGTATTTATTCATTTAAATAAAATGATAGTATATTATTACAGAATACTTCATTGAATTCTAGAAGCATAAAATGATTCCGTTTATCCACCATGTTCCGTGATAAACGCTTTACTAGGAGGTTTGAGGTTAGATTCTATTATACTCTGAAAATTGAATTTGAATAGTTTATAATATCTCATTTGTATTTCATTCATCCAAATAAAATGATAGTATCTTATTGCAAAAACTTTATTCAATTCTAGAAGCATAAACTGATTCCGTTTCATAAACTATTTTGTAAACACGTTCACATCAAATCAGAATCAGCTGACTTCAAGGTTATTTTACAGCCCTAGGGCCGTAAAAATTTTACCGGCCTGGTCAGAAAACAATCACTTTCGGCCTCCATATGACGCACGTAAACCAGCTCATTACATCCAAGTGGGGCGAAAACTAATTTACGACTGACTATGGAAGAACGATCCTTGTCAAGTCAATCCACAATTATGAATAGGAGACAAGGGACTCCAAGTACATCATACCAGGAACAGGTTAAAACTGATATGGAGGATAGGAAATAATTGCCAAGCTGTAAGGGTGGGAAAATGAAAACAAGAAAAAATCGTACAGGTTTTTGATATTAAAAACAAATCAATAAATTATTTTATTACGAAATTAGAATTATAATTAGAATTTATTACGAAATAATAATAATAAGATGAATATTTCAGGGGCTACTCGCTGTGCTGATCTGTGGTCGTTCAGTTTATGATAATAAAAACAATAAAAAAAACTAAATTTCTATTTAGAATTATAGATCTTACTTTACCTTAACAAAAGTCCCTTGGACTGCTCTTCAAAGGTCCAGTTAAAACACTCCCGAATTTAAAATAAAAAATATAAAAAAAAACTCTGCCAGTTAATTGAATAAAAAACACTAGCTTTCCCCACAATATTCAAATCCTGAAAACACAATTATGTAGGTTTAAACTGCCCGGACTGCGACAGCCTATAATTGAATTCTCAAGACAGAAACCTTCAGGTAACCAATGCCTCAACTCAACAACTCACTTCACTAACGGTTCAAGTATACGGGCCTCGAAAGAAGAATTCCAAATCTTTTTATGTGAAAAACACATGCAGCCTTGATTCACAGACCAAAAATCAACTCACTCTTGTTAGTATAGCATGGAGCTAAAACCCAAAATATTGCCTTCACGAAACGTGATAAAACACACGTTTCATCTTTGTACATTGGAGATCTTCTCGCTTGATCAATTATATTTAATAATTAAATCCGCGACCAGATTTCCAATTCACAAAATAATATTTCAAAAATTGAATAGGTTTTGATGTCATGTATGATATATCACCCGCCCACCGGCAGACTGGACCCTCAGTCTTAAACCTGGGCTCCGAATAAAAAAAAAAAAAAATGAACAATTAATAAAAACGGCGAATATATGAAGGAAATCCATGCTTTACAAACAATAGTGTAAACCGCAACCACAGATCAACTTTATGCTATCACAATCCAATCCATACTAAATTATAAGATTATATCTTGACTTGAAAAATGCTGACAGCAAAATTTTCAACAACAACAATTGGATTAACAAAACATTTACTGATTCACATGGAACAGTCTATGTTGATCACAACAACAAATTGATCACAACACAAAACTATAACAAACATTTTGCCGTGACACAGTTACTATGGAAAACAATCATTACAAGATCTACTAGTCAACTAATCATCACACCTGCAATGTGCAGCTCTAAAAAAATGAATGATATGATCAAATGACAAAATAGGGATATGACAACTTAGGTAAGTACCTATACAATAAGACAATTCAATGAGGAAACTACGTTTTGAAAACATGAAAAAATCTTTGAAAAAAACTCGAATGTTAGAAGCTCAATTAAGTACGGTATCCCTAATAACGATACTTGGCTTAGCCGTGTTGAACGTTACGAGATTGAAAATATACAATTTTATAGTTGAATAAACACATAACAAAGAAAGTAACATTAACCAGCGGAAAACAATATAAAACACAAAACTAGTAGAATTAACTATGTTATCCCAATTATTTGGTAATTCAACTTTTTGGAAAATATTTTTGAAGAGATACGATCATGAACAATGAATTCAGGAATCTTTAAATGAATATCATCCTTAAAAATTTCACAAATGTTATTGAAAGATGGCCCTTCATGTGGTTTGAAAACATTAAAATCGAGGGATTTGAACTTTACCCAATGTAAAGGCAAATAATGTTGACTTTTTGTGTAGTTGAGAAGTTGATATTGTGGTAATTATTCATATTGAATGAAAAAGACTAAGAAATTGTCAAAAAACCACTGATTTATTTATAATTAGAAAGACCGGTTTCGGTTATTACACCATTGTCAATCTCTGATAAACTCTTATCTCAGTTTATCAGAGATTAACAATGGTGTAATAACCGAAACCGGTCTTTCTAATTATCAATAAATCGGTGGTTTTTTGACAATTTCTTAGTCTTTTTCATTCAAAAACATGTTGAATTTGAGGAATACTAGAGGCTTTAGAATCACAAGGAAATGTAGCACGTACCACTACACGATCTTTCTCCTCCACAGAACAGCTATATGGAAGATCTATATAAGTCACTCCGGGATGATGAGGTTCTAGTACGTGAGACGATCCATTCTCACATGATATACAAGATCCTTGTTGAATATTAGAAATGATGTATTCCATAGGTGAATATTCCACAACAGTCATCGCCACTCCTGAAGGACTACAGTCCAACCGGCAAAATTGGTGTAGCACCTGAAGATCCGGCAACGACAAAACGTGCTCCATACACCGTGATGAAATGTGACCATCCCTCAGGTTCCGCGGTAAGTAGCAGAGGAAGTCCTTTTGCGGCTGACAGACAAATGACGACCGGAGATAAGTTGCATCCTATCTCGCACACCCTTAGCCAGCCCGAAGTCCTTCATCAGCAGCTGACACGATTGGTTCCTGAAGTACATCGGCGCCGGGATATGATGAAACAGCTGATACTGCCCGTCTGTGCTTATTAATGGCACCTTCAAGCTCAACACAACTGCCTCATCCCTGAAGATACATGTAGTAAGGGGAAGCTCATAGTAACGCTGCAGCTCCTCTAACGACACAGCTAGATGATATCCTTCCAATGTATCCAGCTTGAATAAATCCGTTCGCAAAATAACTGGATTCACTATGATGGGTGATAGATGCTTCTTATTGCAATGCTTTCGCGCTGAATTAATGAACTCCTGCCTTGCCAATACGTTAATGTGTGAATAAAGATGAAAAACATATGCGAGTGTAACCAGTGCAGAACTCCTCAAGGCTACTCTTACAATGTAGTGAAGTTAATGACTAAGACGCAATAACCAGGACACAAGCTGGGATAAAGATAAATTTATTACCAAATATATTGATAAGAATATCATTTGACACTAGGTCATTTGTCGTTACTAATCCCCACGGTTTCACACAAGTTACAAGCAAGTTTCAACTGAAAATTATAAATTTTAAACATAAAATCCGTTAACAATTGGACTACATTTCATTGAAGATCAAATTAAATTCCATAAAAGAATCAAACTAAATTCCGTGAAAGATCAAACTAAATCCCACTGAAAGATCAAACTTAATTCCATTAAACAAAATCAACTAAGTTCTATAGAAAATCAAATTGAGTTCCATATTCTCAGTTTACCTAATATGTGTCTCTCTGAGCACTACTTAAAAGCAAAAGTTCCCAAAGATTAAAGCAAAACATCAACAACCAACATGATCAAGTTTTCTGTCCCAGGACTCCTCTTTCCCCTCAACTCATAAATATCGAACACATAACATAAGGAAATTTCAATAATTTGCTCATTATGTAAGCAAAACTGAGAGTAAGATAAACTCATAATAACAATAAAAGGGACAAACCTGAACAATCTGATAGTTATCAATAGCAAAACATTGCGAACAGTGCAAACAGCGAAACATTGCAAAACAGTGCAAACAACAAGTTACAGTAAAATCTTGATTAATAAACAAATCTCCTTCTACATAACACAAAACACATTCAATAAAACAAGCTCTTTATAGAAAACAAAACTGGGAGTAAGTAAAAATCATAATGGCAATAAAAGGGACAGAGCTAAACAATCTACTAGGCATCAATAGCACAACACTGCATTACTGAGCAGTCAATAAGTTACAGAAAAATCTCGATTAATTAAACAATTCACACTCTATGTAATACAAAAAAAAAATTTTGCCATCTCTCTTGCTCTCTCTCTCTTTCTCTGTATACACTGGAATTTGAAGGTAATAACTTTTTGGAATGAATTTTGATAGCAGTGTTGTCCTGCTATCCTGGGTGATAGCAGGTGAAAAGCTTGTCTTAGAGTTTGAATAATGAATTCTGTAATGAACTGAGCGATGGATCTGATGAATTTCCATAGTTTATTATCACTCACCCAAATGCACAATCAGAGTAAATGAAACCATAGCACCGTACTCAAGCACTGCTCAACTACATCTGACTACAATTCTCAATCCAGCAGGTCAAATCAATTTAAAAATGCTAATAACCATGTACAGTAACTCTGTAGCCTTTACTAAGACAATAGGTGTCATCCAACACCAAGTTATAGCGACTGCAATGGAAGAGACAGTGAGAGAGTGAGAGAGAGAGAGAGAACGCACGGGAGCGGGTCAAGCCACTCTGCATTGTCAAATTATCAGGCAATATTCATCAATTGTTTTCACACTATTACACTACCCCCTCCTTGAAAGAAGAGGGTTACACTAGACGTTCCTCACTTGCACTGATCACTGGTAAGGGGCACAAGAAGTTCTGGGAGTTGTTCTTAGAAGTTGGTTGGTGGAGGTACCACCTCGGGCATGGAACTGCCCAACTCAGGCTCAGGATGACGCTTGTGATTCCTTTGCCATACCTTTAATCACACCAGAACAGTTCCAAGTAGAGTGACCCCCAGGATCACCAGAGCTGCTACCGCCAGAGACCCCATTGTCTCAGTCTGCTGCTTCTGCTCAAAGCTTGTTGGAGATGATCGAGAGTTGTTTCTGCATTGTCAGATGGACTTGGCCAGTAGTGGCCCTCCTCGCGAGTCTGGATCAGGGCATCCAGGATGTCTTGGGAAGATGGCTGAGCCTCTCCTGTCTCCAGCAAGAGCATAGGTGGGATTGGAATTTCCACCACTTGCTTCAACAACTCAGTTTGGCCACTGAATCTGGTGTTTAGGAGCAGCTGGTAGGTGTCAGTGGATACAGTGCACCCTGAAGCTGCTCTTAGCTCTCCACTGCCCTGAATGTTAGTCTGGGTAACAGCAGATCCAGTAGGAGTTTGGTTGATCAAAGTACCAGGTGTCAGATAGTCGGTCAATGACGGCAATCTTGGGGCTCAGCTGCCACAGCATCCCCCAGGAACATGACACTTAGGCATGATGGTTCGTGCCTCCAGAAGACAGCTCTGGTGATGGGGCATATGGTCATGATGCCCTTGCAACACAGGGCCACCTCCTCCTCAGAAAGGACCGCATAATGCTCCCGGTCTTGGCTGATCAGGAGATAGTCAGACTGCAACACATACTTTAGTGCTAGACCAGAACTACTGGACATGATGGGGACAGACAGACCCCAGAAAAGTTCGAACCGTAGGCCTCCAGTTGACAGAGGCAAGTCCACTAGTATTTTGATGAGACCACCAATGGCCAGCGCACTAACTTTGGCAACCCAGTAAAATGCATACACACTTGATGGACCAGTCTCAGCAATGAAGTTAAGGTCTTGGGGTAACTCACTTTCCACTCGTTCCAGTAAGTTACTCAACTCGAGAGGAGAGATCAGGCTTACAGTAAATTTTCCCTTTGCAATATCCTCGATAGCTTAAAGGATATTTTTCAAATCAAACAAGGCTTTCATGGCTACTAATTCTAAATCATGAACTATTGATGATGAGTTTACAAAATACTCAAAAGATTTTTCTAACATGATACTTTTATTGAGTAGCCTTGTGGACCATTGGATGGCTTGAGCCGTTTCCTTCTCTATCCTCATGGCCAGGTGATGAAGCTGTTCGGTGTTTTTCAGTGTTTGGTGACTCAGCTGACGAGTAATAGTGAGATGCTCTTGCTGAAGATGGATGATATCGCCTGTCTGATGTTCAAGCAGTTCCAAGGTGTGTTGCGCCTGTCTAACATTCTCCCCCTCTGCGGTACCAAACAACAGCTTCAGGACCTTCCCTCCCAGGTTGATGAGTCCCCTCTCAGCTCTCTTGTGAGGCAAGAAGTCATGGAGGGTATTGAGGACTTCACTCATCTCGTTTTGTAGACCCCATACTCGCCTCATGGCATCTGAGTGTACATCAAAGATGGGATCCTGGAGGGAAAGTTTGACGAGTTGTTCCTGGGTGGCTTCTGTTCCGAGTGTCAGCTGATGCAGGCCTTCTCCAATCTCAGTGACATTGATGGCCACCATGATCCTCCATTGGTTGCCGGTCAAAAGGACATCGCCCTGAGGGATAAGCCACACCCCCATCTGACGAGACTCCTCCCTGGCAGCCATACTACACCACAGGCCTGGAAAACATTAAGGGCAATATTACCCGTTGCTACTTTGTCGGTATTTTTCCCTCTCGAATCATTAACGTTTTAATTCTTCTCTTAGTCTATTTCTCAACAATATTCTCTAACCTTCCATGAAATGTTTGATGACCCACTTGCACTTGTTTGCATGCAGAGGTACCCTTCATCCGTCCAAGTGTCACTCTGCTTACCTATGGAGGCCTAGGTCAGGGTCCTTGCTCAACTCCTCAAGGAGTAAGGGGAAACTCGAGTAGATGCTTGTCCCCTTCCTTTTGGTACATAGGCCGTGTCCCCAACTAGCTGGTTGGGTGAGTCAGGGCTTGGCAGGAACAGATTCTCAAAAACATCCTCTTCTCCTTCTGCTTCTATGGCTTGTTCTTCTTCCCCTCCTTCTTTTTCTTCTTCTTCCTCTTCTTCTTCTTCTTCTTCTTCTTCTTCTTCTTCTTTCCCTTCTTCTTCTTTGACCAAGGGATAACCTGTCCCTGCTTCATCGTCATCTGGGGGTGAGCAGTATGTCTGCTCCTCTTGACCTTCTTCACTGGGATCATTCAAGGTCATTTCCTCCTCCTCCTCCTCTGGATTTTGATCATTGTTGTTCTCTATTGGTTCTTCCCCATCTCCCCACTGGTCAGGCTGGAGGCAGGGTTTCAAAGGTTTATTTAAACATTGACCTGTTGCCCATCAGCCAAAGTCAACATGTAATTGACTGGTGACATCTGTTGGCTGATCTGGTGAGGGCCCGTCCAGGGTCGATGGAACTTGCTAGCATCTACAGGTTTGATTGCGGGTTCAAACAGGTAAACTAGTAAGCTTGATCAGTTCAATTTCAAAAAGTAATCATTATAATATTCATGAATTCAAAATATACACATCCTATTCAATTCTTAACTGAACTCTAATCATTCAATATCACATTGTGAATGCATGTAATATGAAGACATCTATTGGAAATTAGTTTTTTTCTCAGTGAAGTGAGAAATTTATTAGATGGTAGCATGCATTCAACCTAATCACTTCAAATAATTATATTTCTTGATTTCATAAAACAACATAGAAGTAGCTCAATTCAAATGAATATATTAATTTCAATGTAATCATCATATTCATGAACTCAAATATACATCTTATTCAATTCTTAACTGAACTCTAAAGTTGAATAGTTTCATTTCCTATATTACAATTGTTATCAAGAAATAATTCTTGATTGAAATTGTCTTTCAAATCTAATCAGATTCATCAATTTCTCACAATAAATTGAGCTCTAATCATTTAATATCATAATGTGAATACATGTAATGTGAACAGATCTATTGGAAATTAGTTTTTCTCAGTAAAGTAAGAAATTTATCAGATAGTAGCAAGCTTTTAGAAGCAAGCTTTCAACAAATTGATGACAACATATAAAGATTTAAAATTATCTGTTCACATTACAAGTTAATAATATTTGAAATAACTAACCTTTGAGGGTACAAAGTTGGTATCCTCCTCCTCCTCCAGAAAGTGCAGCTTTCTCTTTCCCTGTTGCTTGTTGGAAATCATCGTGAGCGGCACATGTCTTGGTGCCCACTCCAGATGAGATGGTGGAGTGTCCGGTACAATGAATTCCTCACTGCTCAACCCCCTCTCCACAAAGACACCACGGCTCTTCAGCGGTGAGTCCTCGCAGTCGGATGCAGCAGCAGCAGCAGCGGGAGCAGCACTGGTAGTGGTGGCTGGAAGCTTCTTCTTCTGTGCAGCTTGCACTGCCCAGTAAGATGGGAAGGAAGTGCTTTGTTGTTGAGGAGGAGTATCTGGAAGAATGTAGTCCTGATGCGTAGATGATGAGTCCATGATGACGAGGATATGTGTAACAGGAACGTGACTAGTGCTCGAATGAAGCTGGCAAATCCAATAAGCACTACTTATATACTCATTCGTTTCTCTCTCTCTGTTTTAGGATGAGTGAGAGATAGTGCATTTTCCCGCTTATCACATCCTTGACATGCAAAAGCATTCTAACATGTACAGCAAGGTGCATTCGGAGAAAAAATATCAAATTCTCACAATGCACTAATATAAAATTTCTCAGTTCCAGATATAATATCATGAATTCAAAATATACACATCCTATTCAATTCTTAACTGAACTCTAATCATTCAATATCACATTGTGAATGCATGTAATATGAAGACATCTATTGGAAATTAGTTTTTTTCTCAGTGAAGTGAGAAATTTATTAGATGGTAGCATGCATTCAACCTAATCACTTCAAATAATTATATTTCTTGATTTCATAAAACAACATAGAAGTAGCTCAATTCAAATGAATATATTAATTTCAATGTAATCATCATATTCATGAACTCAAATATACATCTTATTCAATTCTTAACTGAACTCTAAAGTTGAATAGTTTCATTTCCTATATTACAATTGTTATCAAGAAATAATTCTTGATTGAAATTGTCTTTCAAATCTAATCAGATTCATCAATTTCTCACAATAAATTGAGCTCTAATCATTTAATATCATAATGTGAATACATGTAATGTGAACAGATCTATTGGAAATTAGTTTTTCTCAGTAAAGTAAGAAATTTATCAGATAGTAGCAAGCTTTTAGAAGCAAGCTTTCAACAAATTGATGACAACATATAAAGATTTAAAATTATCTGTTCACATTACAAGTTAATAATATTTGAAATAACTAACCTTTGAGGGTACAAAGTTGGTATCCTCCTCCTCCTCCAGAAAGTGCAGCTTTCTCTTTCCTGTTGCTTGTTGGAAATCATCGTGAGCGGCACATGTCTTGGTGCCCACTCCAGATGAGATGGTGGAGTGTCCGGTACAATGAATTCCTCACTGCTCAACCCCCTCTCCACAAAGACACCACGGCTCTTCAGCGGTGAGTCCTCGCAGTCGGATGCAGCAGCAGCAGCAGCGGGAGCAGCACTGGTAGTGGTGGCTGGAAGCTTCTTCTTCTGTGCAGCTTGCACTGCCCAGTAAGATGGGAAGGAAGTGCTTTGTTGTTGAGGAGGAGTATCTGGAAGAATGTAGTCCTGATGCGTAGATGATGAGTCCATGATGACGAGGATATGTGTAACAGGAACGTGACTAGTGCTCGAATGAAGCTGGCAAATCCAATAAGCACTACTTATATACTCATTCGTTTCTCTCTCTCTGTTTTAGGATGAGTGAGAGATAGTGCATTTTCCCGCTTATCACATCCTTGACATGCAAAAGCATTCTAACATGTACAGCAAGGTGCATTCGGAGAAAAAATATCAAATTCTCACAATGCACTAATATAAAATTTCTCAGTTCCAGATATAATATCATGAATAACAATATTTCGAATGTGAGAGCAATGTAAAATCAAATCTCCTCATTAATTTTCATAATTAACATCACATGTTGACTTGCTAAATTTCTTCTCAATATTATTGTGATTTTCATTATGTTCGTTGATTTCACAGAGTTCGAGTGTGCACTACTGCATAATCACTCCAGTCTTTGAGGAGGAAAGACGTATGAAGAACTTGTCTGAGAGTTGGAGTGTAAGCAGAGAGAGAGACAGTACAGCACATCATTCATTGCATGTAAGTATGATACAATTCTTTATTTTTCTAATCATGATTTTTTCAGAACTTACTTCTTTCCTGATAAATTAATACTACCACAATGCACTTATTCCTAACAAATCACTCATATCTCGATTCCGATTAGGAATTACTTCTACAAAAGAGTGCATATTGTACAATATCCAGCTTGTTTTCCCACAGCATCTTCTTCTTCTTCTTGAACATTCGTCTTTTCTTTTCCATTATAGCTCATCTTTTCATATAGACAAAATGAAACATGTATCACTTTTTCATAAGGACTTTCAATAATATATTTGCAATATACACATTGCAGATATGATTTCTCATGTGAAAAATATCCATTTATTGCAAAATAGTCTGCTCTATTAATAAATACCGAGAGCTTGAATGGTTCTGGACGATGGAAAGTTAAAACTCGTTCTTCATATTTTCGTAGAATATTATTATCGAAATTCTCCTCTTCACATGAAATATTATCTTCTTTGCGCCATCCACAATTTGGACTGCATCGCTCATGTTCCTTACTAGGATCGTCTGTTGCCAACCATTTTTCTAAATATACTGAACAAAACACACATTGAACAACGTCAGGTGCTCGCACAAATTTAAAACCCTGTTTAGCCATATTTTGAGGTGACAACAGACTCGATTCTAATTTCCAACAATTATCAAATGTTAATAACCTCAATCGTTCGTGCATGAAAATCTGATCCTGAGATAACATTTTTTGCACTGTACTTGCAGCTTGTCAAATCACAACTGATATTTTGGATTAATGTTTACTTCTTTTTATATCTAATTCTGTGCATTAGTAATATATTCTTTGTTTGTTTTCAGCACCACGCTAGTAGCAGAGAAGGAGCATAGCAGAGAACACAGGGTTAGAGGCGTGAGTTCGCGAGCAATTCGCCATCGCATTTCCTTCAAAAACGTAGCACCTGACATTGAAAATGTGCTTCTAAAATCAAAAAACTCGTGTTTTTGAGATAATAAGAGAACACGCTGCATGTTTCGAAGGAAATGTGAAATAGTCCAGGCGCTGGCTTACATTGAGCATACATGAGAGAGGCAGAGAATTTGACTTCGGATTATTGTTAGGGGGTCTTTAGTGTATATGAAACTCGATGTCGTCACGTCCCAGGGTGGTCGACAGCTTGGGGGGGAGGGGGGTAAGTTGTAAAAAACGCGCGTTTATAAAATCGCCTGTCCTGCAGTTACTATTCATAGTACAGCTTTCAATTTTCTCTTAATATTATGTACACATAACTGGCTTTCAATGTGGTCATATACTTTTTTGCGATAAACCGCATAGTTTTTCCGTAAAAAAATAAAATATCTCGAAAAATGTATTTTTTTATTATAAACTTTTTGTTATTTCTCGAATATTCGAGTAATTAGCCGACTTAGAGGAAAAGGCTACCAATAAACGTTGTAGGCCGTTTCTTGCTGAATCCAATGATATATATAGTTTGGGGGTTACGATCATAGATGCGGCGGTGGGAGGGGGATAAGTAGCACTGTTACGCTGCGGCGCGGTCCTCCCCCATGATTAATGTGCGTAATGGCCTGTCTATCGCATCGCTCCTACTAGTCTATGCATTCAAATTATGTATTTCAGGAACGCTATCTTATGTATTTTCGGTCGCTGAACACGATTTTTCAACTCTCAAGCCTTAATAATTGATAATTCTCATCATAATATACTAATTATGGTCAAAATTACAAACTTCATCTCATTCTGCAAGGAAACTAAGAAATGACTGTTTGAAATAAACGAAACTTGGGTTTCAAGTAATATATTAGGATAGAATAAAGTTAATATTTATATATGTTTATGTTCTATTGTTTTTATTTCAAATTAATTTATTGTGATGCGCTGCAGGCTAAATTATATTATTAATTGCACACTGGCCACACTTACTAGATATAGTGGTCAGTTAGTTTCCAAGAAATATTTGTGGAATTTCTTAGTTCTTCATGGTGGAAATGGAATTCATCATTCATTCTTTATCATAATGATTATGTTTAGTATGAAAATGTTAATCTTTCGTGAATCTTCAGTTTGTCGTGGACTTTTGAGAAATTATATCCAATATAATAATAGATATGTGTCAAATCAAAATGAAATGAAAATTTAAATATTCATTCATATTATTTCAAACAGTATTATTATAATAATATTTCACTAATTTTTGATTGATTCATCCATTATGGTATTCCCGTTCAGACTGTTTTGAAATGGTAACAAGTTATTCAGTATCAAAATTTGGGATTCGAATAGTTTTGGGCCATGCCTGCTATTCTTTCCTAAACATATTTATATGATTTGTAATTTTATCCACAAATGAATGAATGAATGTATGTATTCCTGCACGTAGCTAACGTATGGATAATTCCTTTATAGATTTTTGCATGTCACATTAATCAATCTCTGCCACAGATTTAGAAATCAAGTCTCGATGGTTTGGAGAGCATATAATTGGAGTGATTCTTTTACTCTGCTGCTTCTAATATGTTCACTACCTTTGTTTGATTTTAGACCATAGACATAAAAAGCTATGTCCACCTGTATCACTCCATCTTTATTGAGAATTTTCATAACTCTTCTTATCACAAAGTTTCCATAATCTTGCAGCGTATTGAAGTTTTGAAAAGTGAAGTAGGAGTTGAATTCAGGAGAGCCATGTCATCATTATGCGAATTTGTCAACGATATTTAGGGATTTAGTTAAATCCACAACTAGTTTCACTTACAATTTCATAGGCCAAGTGAGATTAAGAGTTTTTTTTTCAAATATCCATCAGATGTTGACAGAGATTGCGGTTATTGTAGAAATGCATGCTGCACTAAAACTTCAATGCTGAATTATCTTTAAACAGCTACCTAGTAAAAATACAGAGATCAGATCTTTTTGTTCTAGAATTAACTAAGACTAGGATTTTTGTTTGATTGCATCGTGGAGAATGAAAGAACTTTGTTTCTTTTTATAGGTGAGAATACACTTTTACAATTTGCCACAACTATGTTCAGATAAAAATCGTTGGAGACCGAATAACTATTTCTTTCTATACGTTCAAAAGAGAATCACACACTTCTTCACTTGCTTCCAGACCATTGATAACATTATGCAGATTCTGTTGTCCATCAGAGTCTTGAAGAAAAATGTTATGTTCTCTTGAGAAGATTATGCTTCTGGAAATCATTCTCATCTCTCATTATTCTTGTTTTACTTCATTATATGACTTTCTTCACAGTCTCCAGTGATATCCATAATGATGTCAACAAACTTGAACAGAATATCTTTGATGGAAGATTTATTGATGTAGTAGCAGCCATTTTAGGAAAGCCTTTGAAGAACTAGCTATTCCAATCACTCAGTTTTGGATGATCTAATGAGGGTTTGCTCTAAAGCATGATCGGTTGTCACATTTATTAAATTTTCAAGGTTTCATTTGACAGAGAGTCAATGTATTGACTGTATAGAGTTAATGTTTTCTTATTGGAAATTATTTTTCACTTCTATGGGTATTTTTTATATTTTCTAGATATGACACAGACTTTATAACATAGTTTGTGTGATTGAATGAAAAAATTATGGGATCTTTTCTCGAACAGTTTCTATGTGCGATACCAGAGTCCATCCTTATGAGCATGAATACAATTTAAGATAATTTAAACTATGTTACAATAATCAGTCATAAATATTCCAAGTAGTCATTGATTTTGATTCTAAAAAAACTCTACAAATAGCTCCTGACTTCTTTCAAATATACTTTGACAATCTCTCATATTTGAACCGTTCATGAGTCCTTGTAGTTGTTTCATTGAATTGATTGCTAGCTCTCACACCTTAATTATAATGATCTCCCCTCAATAGATTTCCAACAGTATTCTCTCCAAATATTTCAAATTCAACAAAGATATCTATCATTCCACTTTCATTCAAGTACCACCTCAAGACAATCAGTCAAACTCAGTCAGATGAGTAGATATAAGTTACAGAAATCAGTTGATAAAGCTGCGTTTACACGTAACAAAATGTTAATAACTTAATCTTTATAGATTCTATTAGATTGAACAGAACTTGGCAAACACATATGTCTATCATATGTATGATAAGTTATGTTCAATCTAATAGAATCTATAAAGATTAAGTTATATTAACATCTCCTTAATAACTTTGGTGTAAGCTCAGCTTTAGAGTTGTATTTCCTTTGTAATCAAATATTTAGTCATATAACATGGGAGTAATTGGCATTATTTGTGTTTCAACTGTCAATTTATATTAAGAAAATATTTTACTCCTGTTACACGGTGCTCTATATGGGGTAGCCTATATTATTGTTTAACTTACTCCATTACTTGACTTTCGCAATTCCAAAGTGATCATTGAACTAAATCGAATAATTATTCTCTCTTAATGGAATATCAGTTTTTTATCGATTGAGAAACACATATAGGATTCCTAACAGGATGGTTTATCATTACAATGTAATCATAAATAATGATAATGAGATGAAGTTTGTAATTTTGACCATAATTAGTATATTATGATGAGAATTATCAATTATTAAGGCTTGAGAGTTGAAAAATCGTGTTCAGCGACCGAAATACATAAGATAGCGTTCCTGAAATACATAATTTGAATGCATAGACTAGTAGGAGCGATGCGATAGACAGGCCAGGCCATTACGCACATTAATCATGGGGGAGGACCGCGCCACAGCGTAACAGTGCTACTTATCCCCATCCCACCGCCGCATCTATGATCGTAACCCCCAAACTATATATATCATTGGATTCAGCAAGAAACGGCCTACAACGTTTATTGGGAGCCTTTTCCTCTAAGTCGGCTAATTACTTGAATATTCGAGAAATAACAAAAAGTCCATAATAAAAAAATACACTTTTCGAGATATTTTATTTTTTTACGGAAAAACTATGCGGTTTATCGCAAAAAAGTATAGGACCACATTGAAAGTCAGTTATGAGTACATAATATTGAGAAAAAATTAAAAGCTGTACTATGAATAGTAACTGCAGGACAGGCGATTTTATAAACGCGCGTTTTTTACAACTTACCCCCCTCCCCCCCAAGCTGTCGACCACCCTGGGACGTGACGACATCGAGTTTCATATACACTTAAGACCCCCTAACAATAATCCGAAGTCAAATTCTCTGCCTCTCTCATGTATGCTCAATGTAAGCCAGCGCCTGGACTAAAATGGTTTTTAGTATTAAATGTATTATTGTATAAGATGGTAGTTTTAGAATCAGAGGAATCCGAAGCTGTTTCATCCATTGTGAATCTACATAGCTACTTGGCCATAGGCTTGAATGTCTTGGAGAGTTATGACAAATTGAATGAACATTTTATGTTAGCGGTTAGGAAAATTTTAAGTTCATTTGATAACTTTGTTCGATTTGGGAGTGGGTGGGTGTTGAAGAAGATTGACTCGCTTGATGTAAATGTGATTAGATATAATCCAATATACACAAGCAGTTATATTCAAACACCCCAGTTCATCAAGAATAAGACATGTGTTATCAATATCAAAAATCTTTCTGATAAAAAGTGTTTTCTGTGGAGTGTTCTAGCCTATTTTCACCAGAAACTAAATAATTCGAAATTAACAGTGAAATATTTGAGCAAATTTGCTCACAGGTTGAACACTCACAGAGTTAATTTCCCAACCACCGATCATGACATAAAGAAAATTGAAATTCTTAATACAGACATTGCAATTCATGTTATCGCATATGACAACAAAAAGTTTTTCCCCTATTGAACAAGCATATTCCATACGCATAAATACAAAATTAATCTTTTAATGTTGGAAGGCGATGCAGGAAAAACACATTTTTGTTCAATTAACACCGCAAATGGGAAAAACCGATTGTAGCATCTTCTTTCTACCCTTTCAAAAAATACTCGTCATGTAGATGTTTGTAATTTCTGTTTTCACAGATTTACAACAAACAAATCTAAAAATTGTGATGGGAAAGCAAATTTGATGAGACATCTAGAGCTTTGTTCAAAGTTCCAGTCTCAGAGAACTTTGTACCCAAAACGAGGTGAGACAATCATATTTAAAAAACTCGGACCAACTTTGAAAAAAAAGTATACAATCTCGTGGATTTGGGAACATTTGTTGTGAATATGTATGGTAACGAATCTGATTGTGAGGATGTACCTATCACCAGAAGTTACACCAAGAAAACAGCGCGTCATATTCCGTGCGGGTATTGTTTCATTGTAATTGATGTGAATGGAGATATCGCATATGGCCCAGTACTGTATAGATCGAGTAATATCAATGAAAAGATCATGGAGAAATTTTTCAAGGAAATAATCAGACTGGGCGATTTATTGAGTGCGGATATAAAATGTGAAATTCTGATGGAGCATTTAAGTGAGCGTCAGCAACGCGAATTTCAAAACGCTGATAAGTGCGGCCTTTGCGATGAAGTTTTTACCGAAACAGACACAAAGGTACGCCATCATGCACATGAAAATGGAAAGTTTTTGTGTGCTGCTCATGTGTCATGTAATTTAAATACTCGAACTGACGATACAATTAGCTGTTACTTCCATAATTTTAGCAGATTTGACAGCCATTTTATTCTGAAAGCTCTCGGAAAATGTAAAAAAGAAATTTCCTGTATCGCCAATACATCAGGAAGATTTTTGACATTGACAGTGAGAAAAATTAAGTTTTTAGATTCATATAAATTTATGAATGAATCTTTAGAAGTATTAGTGTGCAACTTGGTAGATAGTACAGATATGGAATCGAAGTTCAAACTTCTGTTTTCAGTATTTAATGACCCCGATCTCGAACATAGGCAACTCTTGTTAAAAAAAGGAGTATATCCCTATTTGTACATATCTTGCCCTGAAAAATTCGCTGAGACTTCTCTTCCTCCAATAGAATGTTTTTATAATGATCTTAACGATACACCCCTCTCCCCCAAAGAATATGAGCACGCACAAAGAGTGTTCTCAACATTCAAGTTGAAATCTTTCAGCGAGTATCATGATTTCTATCTGTGCCTAGACGTCATGCTATTAGTTGAGGTTTTCGAAGAAATGAGGTCAATGCTTTTTAGGTCATATGGCCTCGATGTGACTCATTTTCTTTTGCTTGCTCATTACACTTGGAATTGTATGTTAAAGTTCACCCGGGTTGAACTTCAATTGATTAGCGATCCCGATATACATCTAATGTTTGAATCAGGAATGCACGGTGGTGTTTCATTTATTGGCAAGCATTATTGTGAAGCCAATAACAAACACATCCCTGACACATACGATCCCACAAAACCAAGTAACTATTTGCTTCACATAGATTGTAATTTTTTGTATGCCCACTCTATGAATCAATTCTTACCTTATGGGAATTTCAAGTTCCTCTCAGAGGAAGAAATCCATACTCTTGACTACAAATTTGGAGAGTGAATCAGAAACTGGTTATGTAATTGAATGTGATCTCAAGTACCCACAGGAGTTACATGATATGCATGCCAATTTCCCTCTTGCTCCACTTCATCAAATTCCTCCTAGCGAATTGTTCTCCGAGTACCAAACCAATGAGAACGGTCAAACTCTGACTAAAAAACTCATGAACACACTTTTTGATCAAGAGAGGTACATTGTTCATTACATGAATTTGAAGCTGTACCTTCAACTCTGATTGCAATTAACAAAAGTACATCGCGTGATTAGCTTTTCCCAATCACCTTGGTTGAGGAACTACATTGAGTTCAATACCTGTAATAGGCAAGCCGCGAAAAATAAATTTGAAGTTTCATTCTTTAAACAAATGTCTAATTTATGCTATGGAAAATCGATTCAGGGAAATTGGCATCAATGTAATGTTCAAATTATCACAGACGCCAAGTGTCTAGATAAGTACATTTCAAATCCCCTATGTAAATGCTGGCAGATAATAAGTTCAGATGTGATTGCAGTTTTCTCACGTAAGTTGGAACTAAAAATGAATAAGCCAATCTATTCAGGTTTCTGCATCCTGGATTTGAGTAAACTACACATGTATGATTTTTCTACTGTAAATTGCAAAAAATCATACCATGGCAATGCATCCAGCTTTGTATGACTGATACAGATAGCTTCCTCTTATTGTTGGAGTCACTACAAAATAGCAAACTGATTGCACAGATCAGTGTGTGTGTAACGAGGTAGTGACCAACACATCGAATTCTGTTTCAAGCGTGTCTTCACACAAAGAAGAAGAAGAATGAGTAATATTAGAGCAAAATTAGCAGCAGAGCTTCACTCTGCTGCACGTGTAAATTACCCCACACATAGATATGAGTTGAAGAATGAGAACAATTTATATCAATCAGATCTGATTGAGATGGGTAGCTTATCTAAATTCAATGAAGGATATTGTTATATTTTAGTTGTTATTAATTGTTTTACTAAGTACGCTTATTGTATACCTTTAAAGAATAAGACTGCACAAAGTGTTTATAATGCACTCAAACCCATTATTCGTAAGAATAAACATATGCATTTTTTCCAGACAGATGGAGGGAAGGAGTATTTTAATAAGCATGTGAAAGATTTGTTAGATAAGTATAATATCAAGCATTATTCTGTTTTTACTGATAAGAAAACTAGTATTGCTGAGAGATTTAATCGTACAATAAAATCAAAAATATATCAATCTTTAACTGAACGTGGGAGTAAAAACTGGGTTAATAACTTACAAAATATTGTAGATGATTATAACAATACAGTACACAGTACCATTGGAATGCGACCTAAAGATGTAACTAAAAAACATCATAAATGTGTTTTAGAATCACTAAACTCTGTATTTAATAGACGATTCAAATTAAAAGTGTTGAAACGAAAATATAAGCTAGGTGATATTGTGAGACTTTCTAAAAAGAAACAGATATTTGATAAAAAATATCTAATGAATTGGTCATCTGAATATTTCCGAATTGTGAGCATACATCTCACAAGACCTATCACTTACTCATTAGAAGATCTTAGTGGTGAGATAATACAGGGTAGGTTTTATCAAGAAGAAATTAAAAAAACACATTTGAATGAATCTGAAAGAAATGTTTATTTGATAAAAAAAATATTGAGACGAGATAAGGATAAGTTGCTTGTGAAATGGATTGGATTTCCACAACCATCATTCATAAATCGAGAGAACTTATTAGAGTAAGATTGTAAATAATTAGAGTAAGATCATATGTTAGATCACATGGTATAATTTTATCAATTCACATTTGTTGTAAATAATTAGAGTAAGATCATATATGATGTAAATAATGTACATTGTATAGTTTTATCGATTCACATTTGTTGTAAATAATTAGAGTAAGGTCATATGATGTAAATAATGGACATTGTATAATTTTATCGATTCACATTTGTTGTAAATAATTAGAGTAAGATCATATGATGTAAATAATGTACATTGTATAATTATCGATTCACATTTGTTGTAAATAATTAGAGTAAGATCATATGATGTAAATAATGTACATTGTATAATTATCTATCCACATCTGTTGTGGATAATCATTGTAATATTCTTTACATTGTGTGTTTTTTAAATAAAAACAACTTGAATTGAATGTTCGCTCTTTCATTTCTCATTTTTGTCATAGAGAAGTGTGAAGTAGTAGTAGCATGTGGCACAAGGTGTCTAGATATTGAATGGGTGAGTACATGTATGTGTGTCACCTAGAAACGCTTCATTAGCGAGTGAACCAGACACATGAAACAGTTTGTTCTGTTTGTATATCTCACTTTCTCAACATGAACAAACTCGTCATTGTAAATTTCGATAAGTTAATTGCACAAGAGGAAAAGCCTGTATGGTGTAAGAATGGGGCATTGATACCACATAACGCTAGAATTCTCATTGTGGGCCTATCTGCATGCGGTAAAACAAATTTATTGTTCAACTTGATTTTTTCCAAAAATGGATTGAGATTTAAACATATTTATTTAAATACTAAAAGTCAATATCAAGATATGTACTTGTTTTTAAGAAAAGTCTTTTCAAAAATGAAAGGTATTGAATTTCATGTGAATGATAGTCCCGATAGCATTCCACACCCAAATAATATACCACAATATTCTCTAGTTATATTTGACGATTTACAACTTAGTCACACACCTCAAATTAGAGATTATTTTACTATGGGTAGACATCGTAATATTGATACAGCATATTTAATTCAAAGTGATGGTGCAACACAAAAACATTCCACCAGAGATAATGCAAATATGATTGTTATATTCAAAATTGATCAATTATCACTCAAATTAATACATAGAGACTATGTGGGTGAAGATATTTGCTTCAGAGATTTCAGTAAATTGTGTTCAAATGTGTGGAATTCTAAGAAGCATTGTTTTCTTACTATTATGACTGAATGTGTAGCTAATAGTGGAAAATATAGGCAGGGTCTGGATAACTTCATTGACATTCAGTAGAGAGTGAGTAGCAGTGAAAGAATAAGGATGTCTTGTAGAAGACAAAATGCTAGCGTTGCTCTAATCGATAAGATTAAGAAATTGAGGAAAGTTATTAGAGATAAACATAGAAGCATTGTACATTTTGAAAAGCAATCTGACGATTACAGAGAAAAACTTTTTAAACCGATTATCACACCTCTAGTTGAAATGGGGAAAACTAAATCTTCTCACCAATCTGATCAGAGTTTTATACCAAAAAAGGAGGAACAAGAAGAAGAAGAAGAAGATGAAGACGAAGAAAGTATGGAACTAGGAGAGAAAAACATGATGATATTAGTGAAACAATAGAAGTTGCATCACCATCAGCAGCTGAAAAAGATCTAAGCATGAACGATTCAAGTATATTTAATTCAACTAGGCTTGTGAGTGATACAAGCAGCAAAATAAAGAAGATAAAGAATCAAGTGCTTGCACAATATTTGTATACATTTCATAGTGAAAAATTGGATAACTCGATTCCTTATGAAATTTCCTATGATTCTGACCGAAAATTATATTTTATGGGTGAGATGGTTGTTAGCTTTGATAACTACTTCTTTTATATTGATAACGAAAAATTCCAAATTACACATGGTCTATTAGAACTGTTATTTGCCCCAAGACCAAATTCATATCTCTTTGATGAAAAAGATCTAAATAAATACAAGAAGATTTTATCAATAACAAAAGTTCATTTGGATAGACGAGGATATGTGAAACGTAACACTGGTGTAAAGTCTCGCTCAATTCAAATGCTGTTTCCTGTTAAAAAAACAAGTAAGAGAGGTTCAGGGTTATTGAAATTTGCAAAAAATACTTCTAGCAATAGAATTTACCAATATTATGACAACTATGATGAATTGGTTCAGAGACTTCATTTATTAAAATCATCAAAACTTGCTGGACACTCGGCTCATGATGTTGAGATTGCATCAATTATAGAGGAATTACGTGAAGGTAAAATTATTGTTTAGTTGCAGAATGAGCGTGCACAGATTCGGAGGTAAAAGTGAGAGAGTCGCTGCGAAGAAAGAGATTGTATGGAATGAACCAGATTTTGACAGTTTTAGTGAGAGAATAATCCAGGCAATTAATCAACAGGGTGTTAGTGAATCTCTGCATTCGTATTTAGATTCACAATTATCTAATATAGTTAAGAATATTGGATTGAACAAGATCGAAAAGGAACACATCTTCAGTACATTACAACAGTTATCTGACAATATTGATAGGGGAGTTAAAGAGAAATCTATCAATTTGGAGAATTCTCTACATGATCTCAAATCAACAACAGAGATATTCAGATCGCACTTGAATATGATCAACAATAATAAAGTTGACAAGAATTATTTTGGAGGTGAAATGGATGTGCGAGACAATAGTGCTAAAACTAGTGTCAAAGAAATCGAAGAAGTTGATTGGGAAACGAATCCATGGAAACGAACATCAAGCATAAGAAACAATGTTTAAACACTGTTAGAAGCAAATAAGGCTGGAAACAAGTTTAAACAAGTTAGAGTAAGGTGTTTCTCTGACAGTCAGGGAAGACAGGTCACAAATAGGATCAGGTCAAAGAGTAATTATGAAGTGTTTAATATGATGGAGCCAGGGGCGAAATTTGAAAGAGTCACAGAGGAGAGTGAAAGTATGTGCTCTGATATGGGTAATGGAGACCTCGCTGTGTTTATCGCCGGAACAAACGATGTGGCATGTAACGAATCTAATCGTCTGATTCAATCGTGTAAGCGGAGACTCACAAATATGTGCCACACCAATGTATTGATCTTCTCAGTTCCACATAGATATGATCTACCGAGATGGTCATGTGTGAACAAGGAGATTAGAAGAATCAATGAACGCTTGGAAAAAATAACCAAACACTTCTCCAATGTGTGTTTCTCAGATTTAAGTTCTTTAGGGCCAAGATTTCATATATCACACGGTCTTCACTTGAACTATCTGGGGAAAAAATTCATTGCCGATACCATATTGAACACCGCTTCGAGAATCACGAAAGCCATGGAGTCACCTAACCAGCCAATCCCTTCAGGACAACAGAGTGAGAACAAAAGCATTTTTTAGACTGAACGGCTCAACTACTGACCTATCGCCACCTTCCAGGACTTCAAGATGCAATGCAAAAGCAACAGTGAATAATAATTATATAAGAACTCAAATTGAGGGTTGCCAGAGCACTGAAGTGAACATAATTTCATGGAACTGCCAGGGTTTAATGAATAAAATCAACTACCTAGAAGTAATTGCTCTTGAAAATAAATGTGACATGTTAGCACTAAGTGAGCACTGGATGAGTGATGACGAAATTGTCAATATTGGCTTCGAAAATTTTAAATTGAGATCATACTCTTGCAGATCCAATAGAATTCATGGTGGGGATGCTATTTTCATTAAAAATAAGTTAGAGTTTGATGTGATCCATAAAATTAGAAATATGTCTGTGGAAATGGTGTGTGAAGGTTGTGCAATCGAAGTACCTGAATTGAATGTAATCTACATGTCATTATAAAGACCCTTTAACATAGATAGTGCAATCTTTAATAATTTTCTAGTCATTCTTAATGGCATGTTAAGCTATCTGTTTACTTTTAAAAAATTCAATGTTATCCTATGTGCTGATTTCAATGTTAATTTTAATCAAGAATCTAGTCAAAGAGATGATCTTCTCAATTTACTAAATAGCTTTAATATGCGAATAACAACAAATGAGATAACAAGACCTAGTGCAACTGGTGGCTCTTGCATTGACAATATTGCTACTGACATTCATTTTAGTAGATGGGAAAGTAAAATAATAAACACAATTTTCTCAGATCATTTCGCTATTGGGATGTCAATAAAACTGGAAAATACAATAAATTATGACAAGAATAAGAATATTATTTTAAGCACAAATAATAAGGGTGAAGGCTTAAAGACTAAAACAATGGGTAGGAAGATTGGGAAGTCCCAAATTCAGCGCTTTATAAATGATCTAGATAAATTGGATTGGACTGAACTTTATCAGAGTCCTGTAGAAAACAAATTTTCATACTTTTACAATTTGCTCAAATATTATTTTGATCTTCACTTTCCGTTTGGTAGAATAGTAAGAGCGAAACAATGTAGTAATAAGTGGATTGATAATGAGATTGTCGATGAACATAAAAGGCTAATTGAAATGCATCAGCGATACAGGAAAGACCAAAGTAATATAAACTTAAAGAGAACTATAAAAGCACATAAAAAGCATCTGAAAAGAATTATCCTCTACAAAAAAAAGAATTATATTGACTCAAGAAAAAGAATTATATTGACTCAAAAATAAAAAAATCAACAAATGTAAACAAAACAATATGGCAGATATTTAACAATGAAACAACAAACAAAAAGGACAAGAGAGTTATTAAAAATATTGTACTTAAAGAGAATGGTATAGACATAGACGATCCATATAAAATTTCAAACATACTAAACAATGATTTTGTAGGGATGGTTGACACTCATGTCATCCCTTATCTAACCAAAAGTGACGTAACAGATGAGAAAAATGAAAAAGTTACAAAATTATCATTTAGATGTAAAACAATTGAAGAGAAGGACTTAAGTAAAATAATAGATTCGATAAAACCAAAATGGTCAGCCGGCTATGATGACATACCAATAAAAATAATGAAGGATGCTAAGTCATCACTCATCAAACCTCTTTTGCACGTAATCAATGCCTCAATTATAACTGGAGTGTGCCCAAATGAATTAAAGATATCAAAAGTAATACCAGCATATAAGAAAGGAGATCCATCTGACCCTCTCAACTACAGACCTTTGGCCATCCAACCTGCCCTATCTAAAATATTTGAAAAGTGTGTACTAGTTCAGTTAATTGATTATTTTGATACTAATGGTATACTTGACAAAGAACAACATGGCTATAGAAAAAACAGGTCAACCATTACTGCTTTGATAGAGTTCATAGAAAATATTTTAGAAAACTTAGATGAGGGATTAAATACTGTGAGAGCATTCCTGGATCTAACCAAAGCATTTGACAGTGTGAATCATAAATTATTATTAAATAAACTTCAAAATTACGGAATTAGAGGTAAAGAGCTTAGCTGGATCAAGTCATATCTAGAAGGACGGCAACAGTATGTAAATATAAAGTATACAAGCAATAAAAATCAGTACAATATGGATCAAACTTAAAATGTAATAACTATTCTGTACCACAAGGATCGGTGTTAGGTCCATTTTTGTTTCTGTGCTACTTAGGGGGGTTGCCTAAATACATGTGCGATTTAGTTGAAAATAGTAAATTATGCTTATACGCTGATGATATAAGTCTGTGCATTGCTGATAAGGACTGGAACACAACAGAAATTAAATGTAACAGTTCTATATCATTAACTAAAAAGTACCTAAATCACAGACATCTGCTACTTGATGATAACAAAACAAAGTTCCTCCATTTTACTTGTAGAAATTCAGAGGTGAAACAACTTAATTCCGTAGATAATAAGAAAGAAATTAAATTTTTAGGCCTATATCTTGAAAACACACTCAGTTGGTCCGTTCACATTCAAAAAATATGTAAAAAATTAAGCTCAGGAATTTTCGCGCTGAGACGACTAGCAAAAATTTCCAACTTAGAAACGTTAAAAGCAGTGTACTTCGCAATGATCCACTCCCACATTTCATATGGAATTGAAATATATGGAGGAACAAGCATCTCAAACTTAAATAAAATACTCCTATTACAAAAAGAAGCAATAAGAATAATTCTAAATCTTGATAGAGAGCAATCATGCAAGCCATTCTTCAGTAAGTTAAAGTTCATGACGGTGTACAGCCTGTACATTTATAGGACAATATTATATATAAAAACTAACGAATCTAGATTCCCACGGCAAGTAGATATACATAATTACAACACAAGAAATGAAAATAATTTTACAATAAAGAAACACAATAAGGAAAAATATAAACAAAGTCCAACGTACATGGGAATAAAATTTATTGGTTGTCTCCCAGGTTGCATAAGACATGAACCTGATAGATCAAAATTTAAGGAATTGCTGAGAGCATATTTGATGGATTTAGCATGCTACAGTATAAATGAGTTTACTGTAAAAAAATGAATTTTATACAGTCACTAATTTCTCTTTAGCTTTAAGTTAGTTTTAGTTTTTGACTTTTTCATGTACATTTTCATGTATGTTTTGGAAAGAAATAAATGATTGATTGATTGGATGAGAATTTGAAAGTTATCTCAGACAAGATTAAAGATTTGCAAGTATTAGATAGAAATGATCTAAATACCAGATTGAAACAGCTTAGCACAGAACTTTTTACTAGAGTAAATGAAACTCATTCATTATCAGTTGATAAGGAATATTTGGATAGAACTGTGGAGGCATTGAATAACATTGTTATAACAAAACAAGAGTTTGAAGATCGATTATCCGCAATGACTAATACGATAAAGACAAATCTTATGGAGGGGATTGAACAATTTGTTTCAAAAAACGATTTAAATACATTGCTAACTACTAGCAAAACTAGCGTTTAGCAAAACTTATGTATTGAAAAATGATCTGAGTAGTAAAATGCAAGCATTTATTAAGAAAGATGAATTACAAGCTACAGTCAAATCAATTTGTGAGGAAATAGCATCTTCAATTAAAAATACTGAGAATGATGAAGTGACAAGATTACAATGTTCAGCTGCATTCACCAATTATCTCACTTTATTTATACATTGAATAGGCTACCAAATAGTTGGAACTAGCCAGAGTTAGCTTTCATATGAATTGGATTGAGGCAAAACAGCATAATTTGACAGAAGATCAAGTAGGTGATTTAATTACAGATAAAATGGGTTTAAGTATCTACGGGAATGTTCTAAAACCCTCAAGTTAGAATCACATCAATCTTTAACCAATTTTCACTATGCAAATTGCTTGGGAGAAATTGCATGAGAAATAGCTACATTCTATTTCAACGTGAGAGAGTGTTCTCTACTTCACAACCATTTTTTTCCAAGGTGAAACAAGATTATGCACGAAACGTGTTAATGGTCGAATTTGAGATGAATTAGAGCAGAGATGCATTCGTCCTTGTGAGCTCTGTGAAGTAAAATTGCAAACGTGCCAATGATCGAGTATTGAATTAGACTGGAACCGTATTCGTCCTTGTAAAGTCTCTGAAGTGAAATTTTGAAACGTGTTAATCTTCGACCGAGAGGAGAATTGTTGGGTGATGATAATGTCCAAGGTTGTCTCACGGGAAGCTTGTATATGATTGTGACTAGTATATCCTTATCTATAAACGTTGCTACATTGTGCTGTGAGATGAGTGAAAACTACAACAAGAAATGACACACTTTGAAATGCCAATTTTCAATGAACTTTCATTGGAGATATATCCCATTAAAGCATTACATAATGTTTTCCAGTTTGATTGGTTCTATGTTAAGAATGTAAGATTTGGTGAGAATGATTCAATTTATATCAATATAATTCAGAAGACAACTTTGAATTCACTATTATTCTTCCAAAAGAGTATTCAACTGTGCTGAATACACACACAACATAAAGAGTTTTAAAAGGAAAAGATGGGATTTGAATGTTACTGCTGGACGTGTATTCTTGAAAGAATATTAAAAATATCCTCCCCACTAACTCTCTACCAAAACGTTAATTTCGTTATTTAAACCAAGGATTTATTATTAATGGAAATATTGTAAAAGTTTTAATCAATATGAATATTAAAGAGAAAAAAACAGAAAATTGATAGAGTAAAATAATTATATAGGTAGATAAGATCAAATAATTGATTAATAAAATGAAGTAGGCTGAAAGTAGATCAGGGTTATCAACTTTCAGTAATATACAGCATTATGCAGTGGATAATTGAAATAACATGAGTTTATATATAATATATATATATATATATATATATATATATATATAATATATATATATATTATATATATATATATAATATATATATATACAATTCGTTCTATAACATGGTTTAAAGGTTTGTATTTGTGGGATGGGTGGGGGATGGATGTCATGTGATCGTTCTAGGGCCGGACAGTTTCAGTCATTTGTTCCAAAAGATGTTTTTTAAAGTTAGGATGAAGCTCGCTCGGCTCTCGATGGACCTGATAGAAACAGGAAGTGCATTCCATGCATGACAGGCTCTGACTAAGAAGGATTTTGTGAAAATAGTAGTTCGATGATTGGGTATCCTTAAAGTACTTTCTCCGGTTCTAGTATGTGAAGCATCTATCCTCCTACCTTCAGAGACAAATTTGAAATCATCTTTAAAATAGTTCGGATTACCGTATATCAAGATATCTCTAACAAGCTTGACTATTCGAAAAAGCCTCTGATCGGGAAGCTTTAATGTTGAACTAGCAATGTGGGCTGGGGTGATATGATCATGGCGTTGGAGAGAGTAGACGAAACGTAGACAATAATTTTGGCAACGCTGTAGTTTATCATTCAGAGTGACTTGCATATCGTTAAGAACAGAATTACAATACATTAAATGTGGGAAGATGAGAGATTGAACCAATAATAATTTAATGTTTCTAGGGAGGATATCGTGCATTTTCTTCAATGCATGCATGGCTGAGAATACCTTTTTACAAGTTTTGTTCACTTGTTCTGACCAGTCAAGAGTATTATTCATAATAATGCCTAAATTTTTAACTGAGCTACAGTAAGGAATGTCATTACCGTCTACACTAATTTTGTGAATCGATTCAAGGTCAATATTGTTTATAAGACGAGAATATCCAATTATAATGGGTTGTGTTTTGATGGGATTAAGCTTAAGGCCATTTTTCTTTGTCCATTCCACTATCTAATTGATATCCTGATTCATTATTCCAACTGTTTCATTAATTTTTGTTATGGGACAGCTTAAATAGATTTGAAGGTCGTCTGCATAAGTATGGAAACTGGAGAATTTGATAATGGAAGAAAGGTCATTAGCATACAAAGTGAAGAGGAGAGGGCCTAAAATTGAACCTTGTGGTACTCCATGCATAACGTTTTTCCAAGTTGACTTTTTGTCACCGACAGATACACATTGTTTCCTACCTAATAGATAGGATTTAAACCAAACTAACGAGTTGTGACTGAAACCAAGAATAGCCAACTTATTCAGAAGGACTGTATGATCAACAGTATCGAATGCTTTAGAAAAATCAAATAGGGTGAGGATGGTGCATTTTCTTTGGTCCATAGCTAACCTTATATCATCAGTGACACGAAGCAGAGCTGTCTCAGTTGAATGGAATTTTCTAAAGCCTGATTGAAAGTTATGAAGCTTACTATTGTTGTCTAGAAATTTTACAACTTGAGCATGAATGAGTCTTTCTAGCACTTTGGACAATGCAGGTAAAATACTGATTGGTCTAAAATCCTCAACTTTATTGGGTGATGGAACTTTATTTAGAGGGCGAACCAGAGCAAACTTCCAGTTTTCAGGGAAAATGCCTTCTTCAAGTGACTTGTTGAAAATGTAAGTAATGGTTGGTAAAACAGCAAATAACATCTTCTTGATAAATTTAATAGGAATTTTGTCTACACCCATAGCATTACTATGAATACGTTGAATTGCTCTGAAAGTGTCTTCTTCTGAGATTGGATGGAAATGAAATTGATCAGTGATTGGTAAATATAAGTTTGTAACCTGCTCTTCAAGATCATCAATGTGATTAGCAATGACAACTTCGTCGCGTTGGTTAGAGTGTGAAACGAAATGGTCATTTATATTATTCAATGGTAAGTCAATTTGTGGATTCGATTTCTCTTTGCCAAGCCCGAATTCTTTTATTCCCTGCCAAAGTGATTTAGAGTCTTGTCTATTGTTTGTCATAAACGAATTCAAGTACCTAATCTTTGAGTTCCGTAATTCCTGTTTAACCCTATTTCTAAGGCTTTTATACTCTATCAAACTGTCCAAGTCAAATGTCTTTTTAAATTTTCTATGTGCTTTGTCTCTACGTCCCATCATCTTAAGTATGTCTTCAGTCATCCACGGTACTCGTCGTTTTCTATTAATCCTCCTTGTCACATAAGGTGCATGTTTGTCATACAAAGTCAAAGTCCAATTCTCGAAAGTCTTGACCATGTCATCAACTGAGGGTAATGCTTCAATTTGATGCCATGGAGTCTGAGCCACATCAGTCAGGAAGGCGGCTTCATCAAAGTTTTTGAAGTCTCTATAAGTGATAATTTTCTGTTCTGGCTTGGGTATCTTATGGGAAAGTACACAGTAGATCAAATCATGTCTAGAAATAGCTGGGACTGAGATTTGGCCTGCTTGAACAACCTCATTGGGATCACTAACAATGAGAAGGTCAATGAGTGTGTCTGATTCATTAGTATGATGAGTTGGATCGAGAGGTAAAATAGTCATGTTTGGGCATTGGAAAATTGTAGTCAGTTGAAAGTAGTCAAAGTTACGATTTGTCATGTTCAAGTCGGTGTTCATATCCCCCATAACTAGTATACGGTTATAACAAGGCATAAGAGAAAGCAAGGCACTTTCAAAATCTGTGAAATGAGAGAGAGAGAGGGAGAGGTTCTTCTCCTTGTAAGGAGTGGCGGAGGGGGCATGGGTGGTGCGGCAGGAGCGGGGGAGGTGGGGGTATGTAGGATGGGTGCGGGGGGAGGGGGGGAAAGTCGTAAAAAAGTGATGGTACATACAAACTGCTTGCATCTACTACTCACCCAAATGCACAATCAGAGGAAACAAAACCATAGCACCATACACAAGCACTGCTCAACTACGTCTGACTACAATTCTCAATCCAGCAGGTGAAATCAATTGAAATGCTAATAATCATGTACAGTAACGCTGTAGCCTTTACTAAGACAATAGGTGTCATCCAACACCAAGTTACAGCGACTGCAATGGAAGAGACGGTGAGAGAGAGAGAGAGGGAGCGCATGGGAGCGAGTCATGCCACTCTGCGTTGTCAAATTATCAGGCAATATTCATCAATTGTTCTCACACTGTTACATGAGAAGTCGCTGTTTAAAAAACGAATCCTCCTCATACTGATTTTTTTGAATGTACAGCCTGACATCGTCCACCACTCTGTTGTATGCTTCATGAAACTGCTGCAAAAATTTGCCTGCAAACAGCTTTAAATTGTGTGACATTTTGATGAGGTCTTCATGATCGTCAGCCACCAATCCTTGAAATGCATTCAAGTGATCAGCAACCTTTTCCTCATTGAACTGAAGTTTATGTAACTCGCCATCCGTAGCGACTGAGCAACAGAAATGCAGAAAATCTCCTAAAGCTGCAATGCCCCTTGTCTTCCGAGAAAGCGTCCAAGTCGAGGTATTGAAAGCCTGCTGTCCACTCATTAGTATCCAATTAGTTGAATTGTGGAGCATCTCGACAACCTCCGACAGATGACAGTCTGATCCCTCACAAGATGGCTAGAAGACCCCTTCCGCTTCTAGAACCTAGAACCTCCTGTTGAGCCCCCGGAAAATCCACCTCATACCTGAGAGGAACCGATGACTCATAGGCGACCCCATGATGAAGTTCCTTGAAGAACACTCCCGAGAAAATTTTGATAGCTCCTACATGTACATGCGACGTGAGGAAAACTACAGATATAGATACTGGGTAATACATATTGAGAGATGAAGTACAAGGAAGATTATAACAAGGTAGGGGAAAAAAGGAGAACCTCTTTACAAATGAAAGTACTCTACTCTGACTGAAACCACATTGACCCTAAATCTAATAAAAATTAGTGTTATATCCTCTTCAGTCCTGAGACATCCTTGATGTTCAGAAATTATTTAAATATACTTTTTGGGGTCCTAGTAGTACATTTAGGACCAATTGGGTGTATTTAACATTTTTTTTTTTTTTTTTTTTTGGAGGAGCGCAGCAATTTGTACATGAATGTGTACATTAGGTCCCAAGGACTACTTTGTCCAAAATGAATAAAAGCCAAGAACGGTGTACTATTCTGACAATAATTCACTATTCACAACTTGAAACAATCTCATTTATTGTAATTTATCTTTTTTCATGTGTGATTAATAATAGTTTTTTTGCAATCACCAACTTATTAAAAATAAAACTTCAAATACTATACTAAGATACCATAACATGCTCAAAAGAAGTTTAAAAAATTATGAACTTAGTGGATAGATAGTTTTGAATTTGTTAATCCATTACATTCTGAATTGTTTAGATTATAATTCAATAGATTGATAATTATTGAATTTCATAAAAAAACTATGTCCTATGTAAAAATGTCTTATGTGTCCTATTTTCCTATGTGTGAGATTCAAGAAAACAATTCCTTTCTTTTAGAGCACAAAGAAACACTTTACATGATATACACATCATTCTTGTTCTTCCTGAGCAAGTAGAATGTCCACAACGTTGTGCAACTGGAAGATCCATGGAATTTGGAAGATGTAATGCTTCTTTTGTTCTCTGGTCATGATGAGGAACAGGAACATTCCCTGGTCTTCCTGCTGATCTTTTCTGGGCGGGTCTCACAAAGCCCCAAAAGGAAAATTTTTGAAAATACTTAACTCGAAAACTACTGCCCCAACCGAAAAATGTTATTGGACATAAATGATTTAATCCATCACTACCTACAAGCTCATTGGAAAAAAATCATAGAATCCCAAAATTTATTTTTCCTGTAGGACTATCATCCCAATGGGAAAAAACTCAATATTTAGTTTCAAAGATCAAATTCTAGATTATAGACAACATTATAAGAGATTAAAATATAAAATAATAAATTATAATTATTATAATGATTGAAATCAATTTTTTCACTTTTCTACAACCTGCTTTGACACTCGTTCATGAAAAAGTTTCATTCTCCTTACATGAATAATTTCTGGAACAATATTTCCTCGCTTTTCTAATAACATTTCATAATTTAAATCAGATAGCTTCCTTGAAACCACAAAAGGCCCATGAAAAGGATTATTAAATTTTCTACATGTATCAGCCTGAAACCTGGGATACGAAACTAAAACCATATCTCCTTTATTGAAAGCTACTAATCTATGTTTTTTATCAAAACTATCTTTTTGCCACACTTGGATGTAATGAGCTGGTTTACGTGCATCATATGGAGGCCGAAAGTGATTGTTTTCCGACCAGGCCTGTAAAACTTTACGGCCCTAGGGCTGTAAAATGACCTTGAATAACAGCTGATCGTGTCTGATCTCACAAATCATAGAGAGATAATCTCATAACGACTGTAATAATTTATATAATTATGTATCGTAAATCGTGGTATTATGTCCATAATATATTTTATAAATTACTGTTTCATAATTTAATATTTATAAATAGCCTCAACAATAAATTGTTGGCTGCATTGTCCATTGTCAGAAAGGTACGTATCGCTAGTATCGAAAAGTGAAGAATCAAATTTGAAATCAAAGTACAATAATTGTATCAATATTTAAAAGTTATAATAATTATTAACAATTATTGTTTATTTCTATTATCAAATTCCACTTCTTAATGCAATACAATCAACAATAATAATAAGAAAATACAGCAGAGTTCTGAAGTTTAAGGTAAGCCTACTGGTAAAACTCATCCTTGACTGAAAATTCCTAGTAATTTTTCCGAAATTCATCATTAAAACTGTTAGATAGTATTTCTCTTCAATATTAAACCATATAGAGAAAACATTAGGCCCACTCAAGAAAGAAATCGTTGAATGTTTTCTCTATGATTTAACTATTTTCAGAGCAATATTTTGTTGTGAAAATGCTGGCAAACCGGCTTCAAATTTGCCACTATACACTATATTATAGTAGTAGCCTACATACATTACCTGACTTAATTCAGAGTGAAAATTTTATTGTGAGACAGATAATATATTAATAATTTTAATAATATAAGTCATGAGCCAAAGTCGCTGTACGCTTTTTAGGAGTGAAGTAAACTTTACAAGTCTAGTTTACAGTACAGTATTACATGTCTGCTAAGTCTTATGAGTCAGGTCTCCATGTTCAACAATATGCAATGGCCGAGAGTGTAAAGGCGTAATACATCAGAACTCATAACTCGACGAATTAACATGATCAAGGTTCAAATCTCGGTCAATGACATTTTTTTTGTCGATGAATTTCGACTTTTATTAGCTATTTTTTATATTAGTTACTGTACTTACTTTTTTTTTAAATTTCAATAAATTTTTTAGATATATTTTGAGTAATTTGATACAAAACTGTGAAACATGCAATTATATTATTGTTTTTCATCACATTATTTCAAAATAGTAATGAAAATTCATTATTTTATATTCATATTATTTATTTTGGAAGTATTATTTATAATACTGTATTATAAGGCCAGATTGCACAAAAGTCTGTTAAATATTTGAGATTAAATGTCATGAGAACCAATCAGAATAGGCTGTAAATACAAACAATTTGAATGTACATTTGACCTCTCACAAAAAAGTAGTAGAATCTGCTAGAGGATGTTCTCAAACAATCATAACTGCATATTCAACTTCTATTTGAATAATAAAGAATAAAATAATAGAGATTTGTTGTATAAAAAGTATAATGATTGTATAATTCATTTTATGTGAAAAACAAAGAATTAACTGTCAATAATGCATATTTTTTATAATTTAATATGTATTTATGTATTTAGTATAATTAAATAGGTATTTAAACTATCAATAAATGATCATTTCTATAACTTGATATGAATTATTTTGTAGTTTTGATACCGAACAATAGAATTCAATGATACTCATAACCTCATTAACATTGTATGATTTAACATAACCTTAGCATAACCTTGAAATTTTGCTTTCGAAATTGCCAACTTAACATTATTATTTTTTTTTTTTTTTTTTTGGTGTGGCGAAAAATAGCGTTCGCAACACAGGCAAAAATGTTTTTCCGGCTCTCGAGCGCTTCAAGTTCTCGACTTCGTCTCGAACTTGAAAACCGCGATCTCGAGCCGGAAAACGTACATTTTCGTCCCTAGGTGCGAAATATACTATTCTGTTTTGTCTGTGCTTCCTGTAATAATGCAGGTAATTGCTCACAAACATTCGCCAAAAATTTCAAGTCCTATCCAATCCAATCTATCCTATCTCTACAAACAGTAGAGGGAAGAAACGCGATATCCACTGGACTACGTGGAATAAATCCAAAAACTAAATAATAAGGAGCGTATCCCAATGAATCTTGTACTGCAATACTATAAGCAAAACATACATGTTTCACACATTTCGCCCAATTAGATTGTTCGGTATTTATAAAACATCGTAAGATCGTGATAAGAGTGTATCATTAAAACGCTCTGTCTCACCTTGAGTTGAAGGCATATATGGAGAACCAATTTTCTGCTCCACTCCTAACGATACACAAAAATCTTTGAGAACTTCTGCCCTAAAATTAGTACCATTATCCATGTGAATAACACGTGGTAATCCATACAAAGAAGCAAAATCTAAAGTGAAGTTTGCTGTACTTTTTGCATCAACGGTACTCACAGGCTCACAGAATGCAAAACGAGTTGTTCTATCAACTGCTACTAAAATAATATAGAAACAGTTATCACTCTTTGAAATCGGACCTACTACATCCACGCAAATTGTATGAAATGGTTCATCTGAAACTTTAATAGGCTTCAACACCCCAGCCGGTTTTAAACGAGAAACCTCAGCTTTTTGACAAACCTCACAAGATTTCACATATTAAATAACATCTTTTCTCACTGTAGGCCAATGATACCTTTCTTTTATCTTTGATAACGTCTTATCTACACCCATATGTGCTCCAAACTGTAATGAATCATGATATTGTTTCAAAATTGTAGGCACTAAACTTTGTGGAACTACCAATAAATAAAAAGCTGCTGATTTAACTTGCGATTCCTTATAATACAAGATATCATCACGCAATGTATAATTTCTAGATTTCCATGCAATGCTGATCTCAGCCGCATCCAAATTCAATAATGCATCGTATATCTTTTTGAGAAATGGATCTTGCTTCTGTAATAATCCTATATTAACACTGGAAACAACATTCGAAAACTCTTGCAAATTTTCTACTAGTACTTGCTCATGTAACCACTTTATTTGATCTCTAGTAATAACATTATTTTTTGAATTCCTGCCACTCATGTTCAATGAATTTCTCTCCTGGAGCGCGCGATAATGCGTCTACTATCGAATTCAAACTGAACCAATTTTGTTAGAAGCTTAGCTAAACGAGAACTAGGTTCTTTAATGTTCCCGTAATATTGTAGACAGCTGTGATCAGTTATGACTGTGAACTTCTTATTCAACAATAAAGAACGAAAGTGCATAATAGAATAAGTTATAGCCAATAATTCTAATTCCGTCGCCGACCAATTAGCTTCACTTTTCGTAAGTCTTCGTGATACAAAAGAAACTGGATGAATCGGTCCATCTTCTAGCGTCTGAGAAAGACATCCTGAAACTCCAATAATTGAGCACGCATCCGTGTATAAATACGTAGGCCTATTATCACAATAATGAACCAAAACTGGGCTTGATATCAAACACTGTTTTCAATCTTCAAAAACCTTCTGATGTGTCTCAAATCATTCAAAATTCACATCTTTCTTAGTTAACTGTGTTAACAAATAAGTTCTCTTTTATAATCCAGGTATGAATTTTCTAAAATAGCTGACTGCTCCTAAAAACCGTCTTAACTAACTCACTTTGGTTGGTACCGTACTGGAAAATTCTTAAATTGATTCTACATTATCCTCCAAAGGTGCTATGCCTTTGTCGGAAACTATATGCCCCAATATTTTCAACGCCTGAAAACATATTTTAGACTTATCTGGATTTAATTTCAAATTACACTCCCATATTCGTTCGAGAACTTCCTTGAGTTCTATTATGTGTTCTTCAATTGTCTCAGAATAAATATATAAATCATCAATATATAACAGCATACTCTTATACAATTTATCACTGAACAAACTCGTGATTTCACGCTGAAAAGTGTTAGGACTTATTGCCAGTCCTTGTGGTAATTTCTTGAATTTGTATAATCCTAAAGGTGTGGTGAAAGCTGTTAAATGCTGTGACTCTTCAGCAATAGGCATAGAATAAAATGCAGAAGTTAAATTCAATGTAGTAAGGTATTTAGCTCCACTTAAAGATTCAAGTATGGTTCCTGGGGTTGGTAACGGATATTTATCTTTCACAATCTTAGAATTTAACTTTTTATAATTAATTACCATTCTTGGCGGTTTGTTTTTATACCTAACTAAAAACGCCGGGGAAGCATACCCTGATCTACAACTTTCTATCACCTTAGCTTTCAATAAACCATCAATTATGTCTTGTAATTCGTTCCGTTCACTAGGTGAGAATTTATAAGGAGAACTAAATATTGGACTATTATCTACTAACTGAATTGTAACTGCTGGCAACTTGGTATGTCATATAATTATACTTGGTATGTCTTGGAAATTGGTATGTCATATTTATCTTTAGCAAAAATATCGTCAAAATCATTAACCATATTCCTAAATTCCTCTTGGGCTGACTTAGCTAATTTATCATTTATACCTTACCAGTAATTTCATCAACCATATTAATCATCCCATTGTCCTTGTCTTCCATGAACAATATTCCAATGCATACATTTCGTTTAAGAAAAATCGGCTTACACCCTTTATTTTGAATAATAAAAGAAAATCTTCCATCCATTTTTTTTTTTTGACTCCATCTCAATTAGCATATGCTTTGAATTAACTGAATTCTCATCTGGCACAAAATGTACTACATTTTTGTCAAACAAGCTATTCAGGTCTGTGAAGAAAACATCAATATTTTTTTGCGAATTGCCCATTAAAATAATATCGCCATGCAAAATAACAGCTTGCTGTATGCCCTGTGACCTAAATCCGCTTGCCTTAGTAGATTGCATAACATCTCCTACAATAGCATCGCCAATTGATTGTTGATCTAATAAATGAATCACTGAATCTGACGAGTTTGCAATTTCTAGCATGCAACCATCATCGCATAATTTTCTTGTATTAATAATATCTAGCTCCGAATTTCGCAATGAACAATTAAAATCACCTCCACACTGTTCCATTTTTTATCAAATTGCACAGCAATAATAGCTGTTTGCTTTGGTTTAACAATCAATTGCATATCATGTTTTAACTCAATAAAATTAAGATTTGTTAAATCATTATCTCCAGAAAATGGCACAGTATAATCTTTGTTACTGTCAGACCAATCAATTTGTTGATTAAAAAAATCTGAACACACTCCATAGCTTTTCATAAAGTCTGTTCCTAATAACAATTCAACCGACGCTGAATTGATAACAAAACATTCCCATGTGATATCAACATTTGAAATTCTAAATTCAACAGTAATTTTACCAATTATATCAATAGGTTACCCATTCGCAGCTATGAGATTCACTTTTTTACTATCTCTGGTCCGACCTTGACAATGATCCAACAAGTTAATGTTCAAGAGCGAAACTGAAGACCCACTATCGAATAGAATATTATTTTTTATCACACAAGTCTCATGTGATTAATACTGGAGATTTACATATTCATTCATTGGACAAATAAGAATGAATTGAGATTTCTTCATCCACACCATCACTTTCTTTACGTATTTTATCTTGTTGCAAAATAATATCTTTATGACTTTTCTCCATTACACTTTTTGAAACTTCCTTAAAAGTATCTTTTTCGTTACAACTTTTCAATGCTTCATCTTTTATAATAATATCTTTATGGATTTCTTCCTTAATAGCTCTTGAGACTTCTTGATCTTTTTTGAAATTTTCTTCTCTTTCACATAGGCTATCATGCTTGAAAATAATATCCTCTTGGGTTTTCTCCTTAATACTTCTTGAGGTTTCATGTTCAGCACTAACACTTTTCCTCTTATCACCTATTTTATGCTTTTCCAAATTATCTTCATGAATTATTTCTACCTCAACACGATTACTTGAATTAATAAAAACTTCTTTGTCATTTGAAAATTTCGTGTTGAAAATGTTATCCTTATGTTTCAAAGAAATTTCCTCTCTTTCAAAACTAGCTCGAAACATATTCCGATTGGTTGTGAGGTTCTGAGCATCCACAATAACAGAACCAAGAAACCCGTCTACTCGTTTTTTGACTCAATTACTTTCCCATTGAACTCACAACTTTTGATAGAATGCCCTTTTACTTTGCAAATTTGACAATAACTGTCTTCTTTCTTTTGATTTTTCAAGTTGAATCGACAATAATTGTCGCTATTATTCATTTCGCAAATACCACACCACATTTGATTTTGTTGTCTTTGACCATCGTTTTCTCTACCCTTTGGTAGAGGAAACCTCTGAATATCTGTCCGCCGTTCCATCAAACCTATTATTATTATTGAACCGATTATTTCTATCGATCCGCGGGTTTTCGCCAAACCTGGGATTTCTATCAAATCGTTGAGTGTTGCCATTGTTATTTTGCCCATAAGTAGACCTATTCGAGAAGCTGTGTTGATTATTATTAATCAATTTGTCGATATTTTCACTGATTCACATAATATGATGATCGGTTACATGATTAGCACGTTGACTGTCTGTTGTTACTCTATCGCCAATCATACACTTGGAAAGCTCAAACCGATCTAGATTATTTGATAATTCCGCTATTGATGTATTCGGAAGCATTACTATCCTGTCAAAAATGTGTGGCAATAATCATTTCATAACATTCCTAATTTTTCGACTTTCTGACATATTGACATCTACTTTTGGACATAAAAACATGACTTGAGTCATATAATCGCGGATAGAGTCATAAGGTTTCATCCTATAATTCGCCAATTCTAACTCATACCTGTCCACATGAATAGTTTTCCAATTCCTGCTTGATGTTATTGTATTCTATTTTAATATTTGAAGCGGCTTTTTCAGCTTTGATCATTCCTGAATATTTGCGCGGACTGCCATCCAAATAAAAAGAGAGGTAAATCAACTTATCTTTGTCGTCCCAATAATTGGCCATAGCTACTTGTTCAAAATATTCGAAAAATTCAATAATATCTTCTCCATCTTTTCCACTGGAAGGTTTTGGAGCTAAATAAGGACGTTTCTTGCTTTCAGACATTTCAGATATTTCCTTTAAGATTACTTTATCTGTTTGAATTTCTACTGTGTCACCAGGAATAAAAGTTGTTTGATTTGCTTCACTTTCGTGTTGAATATGTTTAAGTTTAGTCTCAGAATTATCTTTTGAAAACTGATGTCGTAAATTTTTTTCCAAAAAAGCAAGATTTGGATATGTAGTCGTTAACTCTTCAGACAATTTTATATTATCAATAATGTGCTGAATTGCCCTTTCCTGCTCTCGCCAATAATCTTCTGGAGCTGTCAAATTTAACTTCAAAATTCTTAAATGGGACCTAACAAAATCTAAATCAGCGTTAACTGGGATAAACAACCGATATCTTTCTGCGAGATCGGATTAAAATAACCCTTGAGCCTCCACCAAATATGTAAGGGTGGGAAAATGAAAAACAAGAAAAGATCATACAGGTTTTTGATATTAAAACAAATCAATAAATTATTCATTACGAAATTAGAATTATATTTGGAATTTATTACGAAATAATAATAATAAGATGAATATTTCAGGGGCTACTCGCTGTGCTAATCTGTGGTCGTTCAGTTTATGATAATGAAAACAATAAAAAAAACTAAAATTACTATTTAGAATTATAGATCTTACTTTACCTTAACAAAAGTCCTTTGGCCTGCTCTTCAAAGGTCCAGTTAAAACACTCCCGAATTTAAAATGAAAAAAAATATAAAAAAAACTCTGCCAGTTGATTGAATCAAAAACACTAGCTTTCCCTACAATATTCAAATCCTGAAAACACAATTATGTAGGTTCAAACTGCCCGGACTGCGACAGCCTATAATTGAATTCTCAAGACAGAATCCTTCAGGTAACCAATGCCTTAACTCAACAACTCACTTCACTAACGGTTCAAGTATACGGGCATCGAAAGAAGAATTCCAAATCTATGTATGTGAAAAACACATGCAGCCTTGATTCAAAGACCAAAAGTCAACTCACTCTTGTTTGTATAGAATGGAGCTAAAACCCATAAATTATTTTTTCCTACAGTTACATTGCAAAAGTGGCCATTGCTGCACTGATTACAGAACGCAAAGAATCACTTTTCCGCTCTAGTGCGGCAAAAATGTTACCTGCACTCCAGATTTGCAACATGGCAACACAAAATGGTTAGTAGGTTACATGGAGCACCAGTGCAGCAAAATCAAAATTAAGTTGGTAACTGTGGTATAGTGTGGTGGTGCACGTTATAAGAATCTTGAGGTGGTGGACAACAGTGGATCACAGCAGTTGACAGCACACAGCCGCCCCCCCCCCATTCAAACACACATACATTATTCTATTTTATTTATTAATAATAGAATTACACAGATATACATTTGATGCATTTCAGGGAATTTTACCCAAAATTACCCACTTTTCATATTCAATGGTAACTGTAGGAAAAAAAACTTAATGTGAAATAAGTGTGCAAAGTTCGTAAACGTAAACGTTCGTAAACGTTCGTAAACGTTCGTAAACGTTTCTTTCGGTGCAGCAAACTGTCACTTTGCGCACTAGTTGCACAAATAACTATTCCCGGCATTGAGATTAATGAAAGACTTTATTAAACAAATAAATGGGCCCATCAACAATTTAGAATAAGGATATTGTCATGTATATAATATTTTGTAAAGTGGTAATCCTTTTTTTTAATAATGAATTTCTAAACATTCATTGTGTTTGATTGATTTTTTCCTGAATTCATTCCATTAGATGAGAATATGGAATAATTAGTAATAGGGTTTCCTTATCACTGATTATCAATAATTTATAAATAATTTCAATATTTTTAGAAAATCGTTTCTTAACAAAAATTTTTTTATTCAAAATTTCTTTTCAAAACCCATACGACAGCAATTTCAGCTGGAAAGAAGGTGATGTCGTTGGAAACTGATCTCTTTCGACCTCTATATAAGGTTCGAAATAGTATATTTCGCACCTAGGGCCGAAAATGAGACATTTCCGGCTCGGAATCGGATTTTAATTGAGAAAGTCGGTTTTTAGAGAAGATTGAGAGCCGGAAATACATTTTTTCGCCCCACTTGGATGTAATGAGCTGGTTTTCGTGTGTCATATGGAGGCCGAAAGTGATTGTTTTCTGACCAGGCCGGTAAAATTTTTACGGCCCTAGGGCTGTAAAATAGCCTTGAAGTCAGCTGATTCTGATTTGATGTGAACGTGTTTACAAAATAGTTCATGAAACAGAATCAGTTCATGCTTCTAGAATTGAATAAAGTATTTTGCAATAAGATACTATCATTTTATTTGGTTGAATGAAATACAAATAAGATATTATAGACTATTCAAATTCAATTATCAGAGTATAATAGAATCTAACCTCAAACCTCATAGTACTGCGTTTATTACGAAACCTGGTGGATAATTTTGGAACTACTTGGGCAATATCCATGGTGCTGAACGTTTTCACAAATAGTTTACAAAACGGAATCAGTTTATGCTTCTAGAATTGAATAAAGTATTCTGTAATAATATACTATCATTTTATTTGGATGAATGAAATACAGATAAGATATATTTTATAAACTATTCAAATTCGATTTTCAGAGTAGGATAGAACTTACTTCCGAAGTCGACAACAAGCATTGTTGACATTGACATTCAGATTGGCCGAATTTCAAGTGTGCTAAAACAGCTGATAAAAAAACTTTTAATTATTCTTCTTTATTATTCATTAATAATTAAAACATTCATAATAATATCATCTTATTGTCATTTAAAAGAATAAAAAAGTATAAACTCAACTTCTTACATATTTGAACATAATCTTTCAGGTTATTTAGACAAATCAGGATAAAAAATAAAAATACTTGGACAATTTCCTGATATTCAGATTACCTCAGATTTGCTAGAGCTATGACCTTCCACTTTTGCTTTTGGAAATGCTTAAGTAGTAAAAATGACTTTATTGATGATTCAAACATATTACAAAAAATGAAATTCATATAAAGAAATAGCAAAAACTAAATAAAACACCTTTAACATAATAAGAAAAAACAAGACATTATTATGGCATAACCTGTAAGGCTGTCTGCCAGGAGTCGATTTTAATAGTTGAATTCTTCTATTAAATCTTTTCTAAGTTTAAGAGCCAATTTCAAGAAACTCGTCAATTTTCCCCAATCTTACCCATTTAGCCACTCAACTACTTCTGCCTCAGTGAGTACATATTTACCAAAGTATACTCTACAAACACCACCTAACATCGGGCAAGCCCCCATAAAGTGGAGCATATCCTCTATCTCGCCCCTGTTACATAATGAGCATCGCCATTGTGTTTCTTCTCTGCCGTGCGAAAAATTGAGGTGGAAAAGAGACCCCCTAGCCTTAACTAATAAACTTATCTTCCTCCTATAAAAATGACCTTCAAGATAAGATCTACTATCGTTCTGCCGCTCTAACCGTTTATAGAATCCGTGAAACTGGGCTTCATTCATCCTTCGTACCCACTCAGCTCTCATTTTCTCTTTCATTTTCTCACACAAATAACTAAATTCATTCCTCCATTCACTCTTTTCATTCAAACATCTCACTAGATTACACCCAAATTCATCATCCCATCTCCTCCATTCCTTGTACCATGAAATCTTACTTATTAATACTTTCTCTGCTAATACTCTAGGCAGCCTTCCTCGGGGCAATTTCATAACTATTCTAAAAATAAATTCCACGTGTAACTTTATTATAAGAAAATTGGTTCAATATCCAGTTCTAAGTGAACTATGTAATTGGGAGTCGATTGCGGTAACATAAAAAGTTTTTTAGCAAAATATCTTGGCAAGGTTTCTGGAACATCATAGTTTTTACAACCCCAGACCTGTGCTCCATATGTTGCCACTGTTCTTACTACTGCTCTGTAAACTTTCCACTTCACCTTCATATCTATGTTATTGTTAGCAATGAAGTTTCACCAGACACCATTCATTCCAAATTTTGCTAGTGACGTTCGCTCTCTAATATGTTCGGCAAATGATAATCTTGATGTTAGGATAACGCCCAAATATTTGTACCTGTTCACCACTTCTATCTCCTCACCACCTAGATACCATTTCTCATGCTCCGCCAAGCGTCCTCCCTTCCTAAACACAACTATTTTAGACTTTCCTCTATTTATCACCAGACCCCACCTTTCACAATAACACTGGATATCATCAACCATTCTCTGCAAAGCCTTTGGTGTAGATGCTAATAAAACTAAATCATCCGCATACAGCAGAACCTTTACGTTTAAATCATCCAACCAGATTCCCTCCCTCAAGCTATAACTCAAATCATTAATAAACAAGGAGAAGAGCAACGGGGACATCAAGCAACCTTGTTTTAATCCGCATGTTGTCTCGAAAAAATTTGACATCTTTTTTCCACACCAAATACTGGCCTTTGTGTCTACGTACAAACTAGAAATAATTCTAATTAACTGGTCTGACAAGCCCATTGCATAAAGTTTCTGTATGAGCGCTACTCTATCAATTTTATCATACACGGATTTCAAGTCTACGAAAAAACAATACATTTTCTTCCCTCTACCTTTAAGTTTCAAGTTAATTATACTAACAAGGTTGAAAATATTGTCAGCAGTCGAATATCCCTTTCTGAAGCCTGCCTGATACTCACATAACACTCTATTTACGTTCACCCACCTTTCTAGTCTTCCAAGCATCACCCCTGCAAACCATTTAGCAATCGAGTTTACAAATGAAATCCCTCTATAGTTTTCTACATCTGATAAATCACCTTTTTTGAATATGGGGGAAAATAACTGTTTCACTAAAACAACTTGGTATTTCTGCGTTTTGGAGTATAAAATTAAATAGCGACAAAATAATATCCAACAGTTCAACGGGAGCTTTCTTAAAAAATTCTATCGGTATTCCATCCATACCAGGGGCTTTTCCATCTTTACCTCTTTCCAGCGCTACCTTTAACTCATCCCTTCCTATAATTGCATCCAAGATCTCACTCCTATTGCTAGGGCCCACATGTGCCTCAATACCTCTCAGAGCCTCTGCTGTAAACTGGCGCTCAAAAAATCCTATCCACTGTTAACCTTCTTGATGATTTGAATAAACTCACAGTTTCCCAAAAGTTTCTGGAGTCTCTTACATTAGCCAATTTTTCTGCCCCATCTTGATAATACTTCTTCTTTTTATTATCGCACAATAATTTATAATTATATTTTAATTCTAAATATGTACGTCTAGTGATCTCGGAATTACTTTTTCTAAACAAATTTAACATTTTAAAACACCTCACTCGCGCTCTTTCACACTGCCAATCATACCACAACTGTTTAAATTTACCATTCACTCTATTACTCTCCCGCTGTGCATTCATACTCTCCTTAATTATTACAAATATTCAATTTGTAGCGCATTCAACATCACTAACCTCAATCACATCTGATTCATTCAATTTATTTCTTATACGCTCTTGATACTGTCACTCTATATTTCCTGGCCAACCATACCTCGGTAGCGGCAACAAATAATCCTCATTCACTCGCAGCTCACTCAAAATGACTTCTACCTCTACAGGGAAATGATCAGAAAATATTTCTTGTTTCACCTTAAAATCATTAATATCATTAAGCATACCTCTAGACACACAACATAAATCTATTACTGATGCACCTGAACCTCTCGTGAACGTAAACTCTCCTAACTCATCACCCATAGTTCTTCCATTTAATATAACTGAATCATATCTTTCACAAAAGTCTAAAATCAATCTACCTCTACGGTTCAATACTAAATCTTTTGATCTTCGATCCCATGTTATTCTACATTCTGGATTTAATAATTCCTCTGGTATTACCTGGCTATTCCCTACTCTACAATTAAGATCTCCCAATAAAATAAAATTACCATTATTATAATTACTATCCAAACTCTCCACTCTTTGCCACAAATTCAGTAAATCCCCATCCCACCTATCTTCCACACAATTTAAATATACAGGAACTATAACCGCACTTGTGTTAAGGAAATTAATTTCTAAACCTTGAAAATCATCAAATAATTTAAAACTAGCTTTTCCCCTCAATTTACTTTTATTGTACCCATATACCAGACCTTCACTTGCCCTTCCAAACAAACTAGTTCTTACTGCAGTAACAAAACGTAAATCAAATTCATTAAAAACTCTCTCAAAAATTATATTATCGGCTTGTTCCAAAAAGGTTTCACATAAACAAAATATATCATATGATTTAACGAATTGTATGAGATTTATTTCCTTCATCTTCCCTCTCAGTCCAGCTACATTATAATCAAGTACTTTAATAAACTGACTTTCGGAATTTACGGAAAAATTATTTGTACTGGACTCGTGACAGACAACACTTCCCTATCCAGTCACACACTCGTCCTCAGCCTCGTTGACTTCTTCATTCGCGTTCACCTCGTTCCGTCCTCCTGCTATAATTTTCCGGATACAGTCAGTCAAATCTACACGAAACATTTCCTTCAGCTTCCCGATTTTATCCAATTTTCCTGCTTTCAGCCCATCCTTGTCGGAATACGTGAATACTTGTCCATCCACATATAGTCGATCCACATTCAGATGAATCTTTGTATCACAAACCGCCCTAATGATTTCTCTTCTCAAAGCTAGAAGCACCGAACGTTTCTTTCGCGTTTCATAGCTGAAGTCCCTATGCACTACGTACGGGGTGTTTCTAAGTCTATTAGTGTTTTCCAGTATGCATTCGAGGTCACTGTCAGCTGGAATGTGAGCAATAATCGGCGCACCTGCTGTTGTTGGTCCTAAGGGATGTGCTCGATTTATATTTATCTGCTTTTTACATTTCAGCACATGGACACAAAAACTCTTTATCACTCCACTGCAGTCATCTTCCCTACCATATTTTAGTCCTTTAAAAATGAGATTATTCCTTCTGGATCTATCTTCTAAATTAATGATCCTACTCTTAAGCTGAACGTTCTCATCTCATACAACTTTAAGTTCCTTTTTCAGTTTTTCATTCTCCGCGCACATATTTCCTAAACTGTTCTTCAAATCCTCAATATCAGATTTAGAAGCTACCATTTCAAGTTTTTGATCCAATAACCTACTCAAAACCTGCTCGATATTCTGAGATTGAACCGCTTCTGTTGACGAATTTCCAGTTATTGTAGTTGTCGATTTTTTGGGTTGTTGCTTTCTATTTCGTCTGGTGAACTCAATGGTCTCTTACCTTCTCGCCTTCCACTCGTAGATTTGAAATATTTGTCCACTGTATTGCTCATTAAACCCAAGCAAAAAATAAAATTAAACACTTCACAAGTCCTAACACAGTTGACACGATTTCTAGGATAAAGGCGATAAGAGAGCTCGTCAACAAGATTCAAGATTCAAGATTCAAGATTTCTTTATTGCGAAAAACATTTATATACAAATGCATAGCATCGTCATAATAAATTTAACATGGTAAATAAAAGGTATTTACATTCATAGAAATAAAAATTCAAACACAAGCATACAAACAGCAAACAAAAATGCCCTCAAATTAAAAACTCCTCTCTTCTATACGGGCATTTTTCTATTAAAATATTTTTCATGGTTCTCTTAAATTTACCCACTTCTAGCTCCTTCAAATGTGCAGGAAGCTTATTATAAGCTCTTATACCAAACTCCTTAAAGCAGTTCAATGTATTTGCATAATTGCACTGGTTCACTCTAAGAGATTCAGAATTTCTTGTGTAATGGTTGTGAACGTTGCTATTTACAGAAATACTTGCTAAATTAATTTTCACATACATAAGACATTCAAGAATGTAAATAGCTGGTACTGTCAAAATGTTGAATTTTCTAAATAAATCCACACAATGAAAACGACTATTCACATTAGCAATAACCCTTACTGCTCGTTTCTGTAACACAAATAGTTTCTTTACATTCGTATCATTACCCCAGGCAACAACACCATAATACAAATGAGAATGAAGATAAGCAAAATACACTGAAATTAAAACACTCTTATCAACAATGAACTTCAATCTATTCAATATGAAAATTCCCTTCGATAGTTTGCCACATAATATTTTGATGTGTAGGTCCCATTTTAAATTGCTTTGAACTGTTATACCAAGAAACTTTGCATTGTCAGGTTGTAATCTAAATCCAAATTCCAAAAGTTGAGTTTTGTCCTTATTAAGACACAATGAATTAGAAGCTGTCCAATCTTCAATTATCTCATTAACCGTATGCAAGCTACCAGAAAGACTATTATTTTTTATTTGAACAGCTAAATCATCAGCAAACATAAAAGGTTTTACATTTTTACAACTGATTGCTGCAGGAAGATCATTAACGTATATATTGAAGAGGATAGGGCCAAGTGTGGAACCCTGTGGAACACCTGATGATACTTTTAAATAATTAGAAAAACAGCCATCGTAAAAAACAGTTTGATATCTATCACTCAAGTAAGAGGCAATTGAATTGGTTGACATATCATCGAAACCATAAAATTTGAGCTTTTGTAATAGGATGGGATGAGATATTGTATCAATAGCTCGGCTCATGTCATAAAAGCTGCCTAGCAGATTACACCTCTCATCAATGGAATAGATACAGTTTTCCATGAATTCAGATATAGCTGTATTAGTGCTTCTATTAGGTCTGAACCCAAATTGACTATCGGAGAACAGTGAGTTATTTTCAAAGAACTCAACAATCTGACAATACAAAATAACCTCAAAGATTTTAGAAATAACTGGAATGATAGAAATTGGTCTAAAATTATTATACTCACTTGCAGAACCTTTCTTGAAAAGAGGAATTACTTTGACAAATTTTAAGCTATTAGGAAAAACGCCATCAAGAATACAATCATTAAACAGAGAGCTTAGTACCTCACAAATATGAGGAGAAGCCAGTTTCAACAAATGAGAATTCAAGCAATACAAATCAAGGCAAGCACTATTCTTTAAGGAAAGTATAACACTATGAACCTGCTCAACACTCGTAAGATTAAAAGAGAAAGATGGTTTTGAATTTGAAGAGTTTGGCAATGAATTTTTGTAATTGTCAAGATAATGAAAAACGTCATGGACAGGATCTGCTATTGAATGCAATTTTTTATCTACACTGTCAATAAAAAAATCATTGAATCCATCTGATGTATGACTAGATATTTTATCACCTTTAGCCACTTCATTCCTATTTAAATTTTCTCTGACTATTGACCACAATTCCCTTGGTTTATTTTTAGCACGCCAATTACGATTGTTATTGTAATCGAGTTTAGACTTTTTTACCATCTTTTCAAAAGATCTTTTCAACTGATAATACATGCTTTTATGAGTGGCAGAACCGGAAATCTTATAGAGGTCGTACATAAGTAAGCATTGTTCCTTTATATTTTCAATCTCTTCAGTGTACCACAATAGTTTTACTGGAGGACATCTGCCACTTTCTACACATCTGATGGGAAGAGCTGCATCAGCAATACAAAGAAATTTATTTAAAAAATGAGCAAATTTATCCTCAATACTATTGAATGCATAAACATCTAACCAATTAGTTCTTGAAATTATTGATTCAAATCTAACAATATTAGAGTAGTTAAGTGGTCTGATAATTCTTTTGGACTTATTATTACCTCTTGAAGATTCTGAAGCTGTATGATCAGTCACATCAAGTTGGCAGCTAAGCACTAAAGCAAAATGATCCGAGACAATCATCGGCTCAACCTTTGCTGAGATAATCCTTTCAAAATGAATTGATGTGGCAATATTGTCAATACATGTCCCCTCACAATGAGTAGATTCACCTGGTCTAGTAACTTCATTGATTGTTAAATTGAGATTGAAACTTGACAGCAAATTTTTAAAGACCATACTGTTGTTAGAATCCATCATCAAATTTACATTAAAATCCCCGCAGAGGATAATGCTAGCATTGGAACTATTATTGCTATTTAAAACATCAAGCATGCCGAAAAGCGTCTCTGTGAAAGCCTCGAAATTACTCGCCAAAGGTACACGATATATTTCAATGCAAATAACATTATATTGCTTAATCAAAACAGCCGAAATCTCACAAACCCTATCGACGGATAATTCAACCAAAAATGGAACTTCAACTGCAATTAAGGATGACTTTACACAGATCAGAGATCCACCTCTTTGCCCTGTAGGCCTGCAATATGCGCTGATGCATTTATAGCCACCAATTTCAATATCAGCCAGCTCATTTGAATCCAACCAATGCTCAGAGACACATAATATGTCTTCGTCAAATTTGCAGTTGAAACTTGTGAGTTCATCCAATTTATTTATCAAGCCTTGAACGTTCCAATGAGCAACTACTAAATTAGATGACTGATCAATTATGAGTAAACTATTACAATTAACATCTGTTGATTTACGTCTGTTAGTTTTAGTGCTAGTAGGATATCCGTTACTATCTGAATTTATGCAATCACTATCAAGTCTACTCAATCTGAATTCATCAGATTTTGTCCTAAAAAACAATCGGTATCATTGTTCTTCAAGGGGATTGGGTCAGGTATCAGTTCCTTATTGCTGTCTAGCTTATGCACAAATTGCAGAATTCTATCACATACAAACCTTTTACCTAAAGAGTTCAAGTGAAGTCCATTCGATGTATGGATTCTCCCTCCTATATTGTTAATATTAACAAATGATACATTATTAAATTTTTTACAAATAATAGAGTTCTCGTTGTTTGCTCTTTGGATTTCCTCATTGATTGCCGACCAGCTTGGGAGGTCATGCCTGTGAGGTACCGAGAACACCAGAACATTCCCCGAACGACGGCTCTGCAGATCGCGTAGTTTGCTTCTAAGAGCAGAATGTAACTCCTTCCTTTCATTGCAAGCTAGATCGTTTGTACCGGCTAAAAAATCACTTATATCATTGGCGTTCACTTGACTGCTCTCCTTCACCACCTCCCTGAATCGAGCTCCAGGTTTAATCATACTTGTGAATGTATGAGTATCATCTTTGAAGTATTTGTACAAATCCCTCCCTTGGCTATCAGCATAAAACTGAATATTGAAGGCCCCAGTCCTAGTAGTCCTTCTTCGCTGTGTTGGAGAAGCAGCTGACGAAGAGCCGCGTGTCTGCGTTCTATTCGGAATAACTCTGCTGGCAGGTGAACAATCCAACCGTTCACTTCGGCAGCTGATAGCCGACTATGGAAGTGCTTAATAAACAATATTATTCTCATATATATATTGTTTATTTCTCTGTGTGGCGAAAAATAGCGTTCGCACCATGGGCAAAAATGTTTTTCCAGCTCTCAATCTTTTCTAGTCCTCGGCCTAAGGCCTCGGATTTGAAAGCCGATTTCGAGCCGGAAAAGTCTCATTTTCGGCCCTAGGTGCGAAATATATTATTGCCTGTGGTGCAAACGCTATTTTTCGCCACACAAAAAAAATTGAACAATATAATATATATGATAATAATTTTGTTTATTAGGCACTTCAAAAGCAAAACTGAAAGGTCATAGCTCTATAGTGAGGTCCACGTTATAATGGCAGTGGATGAAGATAGAAGAATAGCAATACCGATTCTCTGAATTAATTAATATTATATTTCTACATTGTCAAAAACATAATTGGCATCGTTGTGGACCTAGAAAAGGATAGTACCACCAGCTTTGACAAATGATAGACGAGGATAGCAAAACCAAAGTTGATCAAATACTGTCATTATAACGTGGACCTCACTATAGCAAATCTAAGGTAATCTGAATATCAGAAATTGTCAAAGTATTTTTTTTTTTCATTTTCAGTGGATACAATTACAAATCATATTATAATAATATGATCGGGAAAGAACAACAGGCAGGGCCCAACACTATTCTGTTCCCAAATTTTGATAATGAATAACATGTTCGAGAAAATAGTTTGTTTTTAGTAGTTTTATGTAGTTTCAAAATTATCCACCAGGTTTAATGGTAATCGCAGTACTTAAGCTGGGTTTGATTTGGGTAGATTTCAATATGTCTTAATAACCCAAAAGATTATGTTCAATTATGTTTTAATGTGGGAGGTTGAGTTTATACTTTTTTAATCTTTTAAATGGCACAATAAGATGATATGACTATGAATGTTTTGATTCTTGAATGATAAACACAAATAATTAAAAGTTTTTTTTGATCAGCTGTTTTAGCACATTTGAAATTTGGACAATCTGAATGTCAACAATGCTTGTTATCATCGACTGCGGAAGTAGAGGTTAGAAGTCCTCTCCTACTCTGAAAATCGAATTTGAATAGTTTATAATATTTTATTTGTATTTCATTCATCCAAATAGAATGATAGTATCTTATTGCATGTGATGATAAAACAGCTGTATTATTTATAATCTGTTATCTCTGTTACTAAGACACATATTTAATGTCGAATAAAGCTCGTGTTGAGTCCAATTCTATTACAATTTATTCGACATTAAATATAAAATAAATGTGTCCGAAAAGAAAAACGAGTAAACGTCAAGATTTAGTCAGTGAAGGAGAAAACGATTCGCAAAACCAAATGCTTGGAAAAATACTGAAACCAACAGTTTTATTGATTGACCAAGATTCAGATGAAGCACCGAAAACGTGGAGACATTGGAAGGTAACATTTTTAAACTTCTTAAAAAACAGTTCAATCCCGAAAAAGGATGAATTGAATGTATTGATCAATTATGTGTCACCGAATATTTTTGAAAGTTGTAACATATTGAAATTTGGGTAGATATAAAAAATCCCTAGCTGAAATACTAATAGGTCTGAGTAAAGTAACTGGCTAATATCGCCAAGGAGATAACATAAAGATTAGATAACATCAGCTTGTTCTGGCTAAACGGTACAATAGCCTAAAATGAATTGAAATAATTTTTTGCTAATATATAATATTATATAAAATATTGAAGATTGAGGTTAGGCATAAACATTCAGTGATCGGCAACCTAACGATCGACCGAGCCATGCAACGTAGAATCTGACCAAGCATCTTGGCAGAAATCTATTGCGGCAAAACAGTATGCAATTTGGAGGACCAAAAGGTCACGTGGCTAACTATTATGATGCATTAAACAAATAGTAATATATAGAATATTAACTAGCATGTAGAGAGCATACTTAAAAGACCTAATAAAAATAATTAAATGTATCCAGGAAATAGGAGGTTACCAAGCGCATGAATACTGAAACAATTTGCATGCACCAATCACATAATGGCAGTTGATAGGCGGCAATAGTATGCCAATTCAAAAATATTTATATATATTTCTATAAATGATTGGGATTTATGTAAAAATGTTATATAGTCTTTGTTATGGATATGGCCCGAAGGCAAAGAAATTATTAAACATACAACATAAGTAATAATTTAATATTTTAGTATGATCTATTTGAACCTTAAATGGCGGAGGACTAGGATATTCAAATTTTATGTAAATTTGAAAGTCGGAAATAAGAATTGTAAAATTGAGGAAGGAGAACCATCACACGCCTGCCAAATGCCACCATGAGAGGACCCTAAATATTTTAGAGCGTAATACCTTGCTATAACTTGTAAAAGCTAAAGTTAGATTGAATTATTAAATTTCTTAAAAGACTTTGTGATGCTCCTATAAAGCAGAAGTCATTTTCAATTTCAAATAATTTTTGTAACCCCTTGGAAGAGACGATTCCGGCTACCATAGTCCAGGACCACCAGGAGTTGGATCGACATCAGCGGCTTATAAGAAGATTTCGACACGTGAGTGAGAAAATTGAATTAGTGATGGGCGCCCTTAGTGCTTCGAATTTATCTAATAATCAAAGCTAGCTCGTCAAAAGGGTTTTCTTATAAATTGAGAATTTAATAAAAAATACTTGTGCAAGTAAATATAGTATTAAAGGTATTTTATTATAGGAATAATGAATCAGTACATTTCAGAAAATTCTAATAAATCAAAGAAGTATAAAATCTAGGCTATTAAAACATATTCATATGATCATTAATTTTTACAATGATTTGCGATAGTTTGTTGTAGCTCTGATTCACTAGATGAATTGCTCTACTTATTCCATCAGGTGCCGAATCTTGCACCCTGAGATAAAATATATATTCATTACAAAGAAATCTACTAGATACTAGAGAATTTTAATATATATATTTGGATTATTGGTTGCCAATTTATCAAGTTGATCTTAAGGAACCTATTTTTAATTGAATTGTCCAAGTCGACAAGTATTAGCAAGCTTATATCGCAGCTACATGCAAAAAGATGCATATGATTTAAAAATAAAAGCACATGGTAACGTTTCGTGCTATAAATTTAGAGTATAATGTTTAGCCTGTGATATTTTACTGATTTCAATTATTGTTCTATTTTTATATTATATATTTTTATCGCTCTTTATATTTTTTGCCTTGATCTATTTTTTGCAATATTTGTTAATATATGTATCAAATTGTTTATGGTGTGCAATTTATTTTAATTCCTCAACACTATAGGATAAGTATCATATATATATATATTTATTTTTTAATGAATTACAAGAGTTATGGGGGAAGCTCATACCTGGGCCTATAAAGATTTTTATGAGACTGTATCCTATTAAAAAACCACGACCTGATTATTATAATTATATCAGATATTTCATGCTCTACCGACTGATGCCAAGCAGGAGGCTAATCGTTATTTAAATATAAAGAATAACGTCATAGAAACATGTCGCCCAACGTGATAGGCCACGGATACGACATAGAAACATGCCGTACCAACGTGGGGCTGATGATGAGAGCTGAGCTCATTAAATAATTATTTGAAACTAAGTCAAGACCCATATTGAAGATAATAATTAAAGACAAGTCTAGTCATATTAAAATTTGTCGTGGATGGATAATGAAACTATAGATATATGAGTATTGAGAAAAACAGGCGAAGTAAACTTTGTATTACTTTTTGGGGAATCAATAGCTTTAAATAAAGAGAAATTATATGTTTTAAAGAAAATTTTATATTATTGTTATTGTAGAAAATATATTTTATAGAGAGAGATTATATTTTATAAGCCTAAACTGCTATTACTTTCTAGTCAAGAATATATTATGTATAAGCCGGTTGGAAAATAAGTCACAGTCTGTAAACTAGTCAGGAATCAATATTCAATATGGGGGCGCTAGAGCATTATAAAAAAACTTAAGTATAAATACCTTCTTTTGGATATCCAAACACTTTGCACATAACTGTTTCACTGTAAGTCCCGGTTTGTGTCTCTTTTTTAAGCATTTTTTGCATATTATTCAGCACTTTTTTAATTAGCATTTATCATATTTGACACAATGAATCACACTCCCGCAAACTCTGAAGTTTCATATATGTACGGCGGTTGCACAGATCCCACTTTGTCGACTCCCAGCACATCAAACCCCACCATGGTAGATGCCAATACGCCACAAGAAAGGGAACCAGGAAGTGTCGGGTCGATAGTCTTCGATCCACAAGGTCTGCAACCTCTATCATCCACTCGAATCGACGCCGCTGACACACCATTGAATCAACGGATAGCAGAGATCAACTTTGAAGGGGGCGAGGAGCAGCCTGCAAAACCCGCATCTCCAGAGGCCGAGTCACATCTGAGCAAACAAAGTCTATTTTCAGTCACAGAGCTAGATCCATTTAAAAAGGTAATAATGGAACAAACTAGCAGTATGTTCAATATTATGTTACAAAACACAATGGATAACATGATGCAGGAGATTAAAAAAGAGAATGTGGCAATAAAAGAGGCAAATAAGCAAACAGTGGAACAGGGCATGAAAGAGACAGCAGGCGCTATAAAATCAGTAGAATGACGGTTAGATACTAATGAGAGTAAAGTAGAGAATCATAGGGAAGAATTAAAAGCAATGATAAATCTTGTGAAGTTCTGGATTGTAAATCCTTCACAGATAATACGACGTTCCTGATATTTATAAGAGCAGTCTCTAAATTCCCTCTTTTGCGAATAAATTCACAAAAAATTAAGGCCGTCCGGCTCGCAAAATTACTGGGTTCAAACCTCAGCTCTAGCTCAGTGGTAGAAACATGAATTTTATAAATACAAATAATCACCATAAGGTTCAGTGACCGGTGATTGATAATTCTTACCGCTGCTTCTGTGAAGTTCTTGAAGAATACCAGTGAGGAAATTAAAAGAATATTTGATGACTGATTATCAGTAACCATGCACCACTAGAGAATGATAAGAACCAACTATAGTTGTTTCTAGTTGATTCTTAAAACGCTTGCCGTGAATACAAGTATTCACCAATATATCCTTCCAAAATTCCTTGGAACTTACAACGCCAGTTCTGGAAGCTCTCTGGATCCTTATATGATATAACTGGAACCTTATTAATATAATTTCTTAATATACTTGTTCTGGTAGATGAAATGAATATCATCAAAGGATGATAAATATTGAGTGCTCTGAATAAGATTAATATTACTCGATTCAATAATTTTAAGTGCTGCTAAATATTTGTTGGTATTAAAACAGCTCAAACTGTATATCACGAGATGAGTTAGGATATAATAAAAAATGCTATGAGTTTGTATGCTGACATAAAACACAAAATATATTCCCATAAAAAAGATGTGCATAAAAATATTCGATATATCTATAATTCACTTAAATAATCTATTTCAAAAATCTGAATAATTATCACAGGCTTTGCTAATATTCACAATAGTGAGTTTCAAATTCATAAATATATTATATTTAATACTGATACTTATACTTCCAATCAATACAAAATTCTGCAAACAAAAACCTGTTCGGTCTATAAGTTTGATATGATATACTTGGTTCAATTAACAAATTTATAATTAATAAATCAATATTCAAACACGAGATCTCAGGGATTTGTATGAATTCGGGCCGTGCATGGAAGTAAGCTTCCTACATATATTAAATAAATTTATAAAATGTTCTTATGAACTATGTGATATTATACAACACGTGGTGATTTTTAATTTAATTCAAGTTAATTTGAATAGTGCTTAATTTTATTAATTTTCACTGAACGTAGAAAAAACGAGCTCGTTTGAGTTATCACTCACTAAATTGAAGTTCTTGATGGTCTCGTGGATTGAATTAATTATTTCCAATAATTAATTAGGTGGGCTCCTTTTCGTCACTGCTGGGCTAACACGTGATCCAGATTTTTATAAGTTTCTTTCGAATTAAAGCTATTTTTATGGGAATCTTTACAAATTATGAACTCTTTGACAGCACTGAGTTCACAGATAATTGACATTCAATACAAATACTTTACATTAAAAAAGGGTTTGGCTTAATAGTTTTTAAAATTTTAAAAGGAAGATGAAAGAACCCTAAACTCCATGTGCATCCTCTCAGGTCGGGATCTTAAGCCAGAAGAAGGAGGTTTTTAGAAAAATTTGTCTCTTCCACGAATAATTCTGTAAGCTACTCTCTGATTGGCCTTCAATTTAATAAACTCAATACAATTGGTTGCCTTGGGAATCAGGGCTTCCTCGGCTTTACAATAGAAAAAATTAAATAAAAAAGAGTTTTTATACAAATGTATGGAGTGTTTATCTTAAATTGATTTCATAAATAAATCCTAACATGCGATTTTAGTACATTTAGTTTTTTTTTTATATGAGTTTTGTATACTCTTGATTATCATGCTTTTTTAGATTATAATAAATATTTATACAAAAATAATGGGTGTTCGTATTTCTACACATCGACTTCCTTTAGTATACATAATATATCCTTTATGAGTAAATTTTATATAATTCAACCTGTCATATGGGTTGATCGAATAATCAGCTGGTTCGCTCAGTATTGATTCTAATAATTATTGATTTATCCAAGATCGACTAATTCTTTTCAAAATGTAAACAAATAACTCTAACCTCAATGTTCATGCATTTTATTTTTTATAATCCGCCAATAATAAGTAAGCCGCTTTATAATTTTTTGATCTAACCAATGGGTTCTCATAATTATTAAATCACAATTATACATGTTTTCTTATCATTGTTGATAATGCTATTACTCCTAATCGCTAATAATACTTGATTTGAGTTGATTTATCCTTTGACTAGGTCTAACCTCCTTTCCAATTTTATAGTTCTATTATATTTCATTGGTTCATTTTAAAATAGTTGGTGGTATTAATTTACCACGTGACAATCTACAGAAAGAAAGTCAGGATAAAGTTACGGCAGGATTATCGGAAAGGTTGGATACGGTTACCTGTGAACTAAACGAAAGGATAGATAACCTAACCACACAAATCACTACACCCATTCAGGATTTAACAACTAACATTAAGGCCGATTGCCATCAAGAAATCAACAAACAAATTACCGTTGCCAATCAAAATTTAACAACTACAGTTGATAAAAATATTAACAGTATTAAAGATATACAAAATAAACAGATTAATATGTCCACAAAAATGAACCAACTGCAAGGTAGTATCAATCAAAACACAGAAACCTGTAAGGCTTTAAACGGAACTCTACTAATTCAAAGATCCACTCTGACTCAATTAGATCAAGAAGTAAATGCTAATAAAATTACACATAATAGTCAATGGCAGATGGCACAGGAAAAAATAACAGCATTAGAAAATTATATCCAACAACAACCTCAAGGAATTCAAGCAGATAACATCAACTCACATAGTATATTGCAAGGACTGGGTAAATTTGATAATACTGATCGCCATTTGCAACCTCAACCATTCATTGATCAGATAAAATTAGTACAAACTCTTGCACCTACCTCTTGGAGCATGTGGCGTCTTCGTTTGACTAGTTTATTGATTGGCGAACCCCTGATGTTCTTTCGGAGTAGAGCCCATGAATTTACATCATTGGATGAGTTTGTAGCTGTCTTCCTGGAACAGTATTGGAGCAGAAGTAAACAGTTGGACGTGCTAGCGGACATCATATCATGCGATTTCAACCCTAACTTAGATGGTGCATGTACCACTTTCGTCACTGCCCTACAGTTCAAAAATTCTCAATTGAGCGAGCCCATTAACGAATCGGCATTAGCAAGTATTATTCTGAAGAAACTACCATATCAAGTTAGAATGGCACTCGCCACACAACCCATTACTGATTGCAAACAGCTAATAAATCATTTATATGGCATACAGTCTGTGATGGCAATGTCTAACCACCGATCAGACCAAAGATACACACGGAATCAACATAACTCAAAAAGTAATCAGTATACCAGCCAAAATTATGAACCGGTATCATATGATTGCTACCGATCTGCCCCTCAACTTGAACGCCACTATGAGCACAATCAAAATAGTAACTGGAATAATAGAAGTTTTCAAAATCGCCAAACAAAACCATTATCCACAGCAAACTTATCAAAGAAATTATTATTATGGCCGTGATCGATTAAACTCAAATAACGGTTACACTCAGAATAATTACAACAGAAAATACAAACCGCCACCTCAACAAGTAAGCACAAATTATACATTAGCGCACGCAACAGGATTAAACCAACAAAAAACACAGAAACCAACACCAAAAACCGCCGCCCACCATGCAATTAAAGCCAGCCGCAAACATCAACCCATTTTAAGTATATTGTTTCCCGCCGAAGACCCATCACCGCCAGAGAACACAAACAGCCGCCAGGAGGAGACCGCCACCATACTACCTGTTTTGAACACCACCATGCACCCGCGCACAGAATCTATGCACCCATATCATTGTACCCCACCGAAGCAGACCAAGGACCCGGACCGAGAGGACAGCATACAGGACCGTAAGAACCAACACCGCAAGGCCCGGAGGCAGAGAAAGAAGCAAAAGAAACGGAGGAACCGCGCGCGCGCATACCGGCCGCATGCACGTTTTAAACGCCCGAGGAGGACACCGGACCGGCACCGAGGAGGACAGGAAGAGATCACCGACGGCATGCATCCGCGGCACATTCGTTTTAAGGAAGATGATCAACGATGTTACCGGAATAATGGGCCAAAGAAATGGGATAAAAACGGAGCTACTAAAAGGACTATTACGGATTCGTGCATGGGCAACAATAAAGTGGACTACTTGTGGAGGTTAATTAAGGATAAACGGTGTTTGAGAAGAATGGAAGAGATAAAAAGTAATATAAAGAAAGTGAAAGTACCTGGATATTATATGATGAGAGATTATGCTATTAAATAGATAATAAATGTTTTGATATTGTGTGTAATGTTGGTTATGGCTGTGATATGGATAAAAGACTGTGTTGTGGATAGGATGGAAAATATTGTATTATTATTGATAAATGAAACTACTATTGATGATTGGAAATTTAATATTATAAGAATGTTTATTGTTGTGAGCCTACTAATTTATAAAGAACTGAAATCAAGAATATTAGATGAAAATAAGAGGAAAGATGAATTAAGACTACAGGATGAATCGGAAAAGAACAGATTAAAAGAAACTACCATTAATGAAACAAGGAATTGTTTAAAGGATACACAAGATACAAGGGCTTTAAATTTATGATGAAAAAATTATCAATTAGGACAGCCTCAACAATCAACAAATGGATAGCAGATAACCCAACTGGCCTACAGCAGTATAGCTACAAGCAGAAAGCCAAAGATACGGGAAAGCCACAAAATTTTTTCATGCAATATTATCAAATTTGAAATAAATATGATAAGTAGTCAAAGGAAAACACCACTATCAAGCCAATTACTGACCTTTCTTAATAAATTTAATATTGATGAAGCAACCTCGTGTCAACAGATTAAAAGAAACTACCATTAATGAAACAAGGAATTGTTTAAAGGATACACAAGATACAAGGGCTTTAAATTTATGATGAAAAAATTATCAATTAGGACAGCCTCAACAATCAACAAATGGATAGCAGATAACCCAACTGGCCTACAGCAGTATAGCTACAAGCAGAAAGCCAAAGATACGGGAAAGCCACAAAATTTTTTCATGCAATATTATCAAATTTGAAATAAATATGATAAGTAGTCAAAGGAAAACACCACTATCAAGCCAATTACTGACCTTTCTTAATAAATTTAATATTGATGAAGCAACCTCGTGTCAACAAATCAGATTTTCGATTCCTTCCAACCGTTAGAAGCCTGGAACAGTCAAAAGAACAATTTTTAAGTATGTAATTTAATAATATACATCAGATAAAAAAGGACACAAGCGGGGATAGTATATTTAAAATTTGTTAATTACCTTTAAAAAGAAAAAATGTAGCAGTTAGGTTAATTGTGAGATTCAACAACCAGTTCTGATGTAAGCAGTATGAATATAGAGACAGCGACCAGCTGAGCAAAGCCACCTGAATCGAATGTAGCGCTCAACATATGATTATAAAAAGAAAAGCATTGTAACCCAAAATGTTATTTATTACTGTTATTTATTATATTTATCAATGTTAGTATATTTATTCATATGTTTTATATTTATTACCGTTAGTTATGCCATGTTTGTGCCCTGAAAAACCTAAAGTGAATGCTAGTTACCCAAAACCAAAAATTATTTATATTAAGACCTAGGAATTACTATAAAATATAAGCCCAGAAATTTGTACATCGAAATTATTGTTTGTAAAGAATCAATTATGATAGAATCAAGAAATGTGTGTAGTTAGGTTGGCGGCCCTGCAAGCGGCGAATTTAAAAATACTATGTTCTAAGTGTTGTAAGGAGGAATGTGTCTAGGGGATTATGTTTATGATATTTTTTGTGTGTTGATGAGAAGAATTTGTTATTGTATTTGAGAGAGGTCTAAGGGAGGTGCAGCAGATAGATCTGCGAACTATGATAAAAATTTGAGAGTATAATTTGTAAACAAAGTATGGAATATATCGATGTATTGAAGGGTGGATTTTCATTAAAAACATTGTGATTCTCAAATATTTTGAATTCAAATCCAGGGGGCACATGTAACATATTGAAATTTGGGTAGATATAAAAATCCCTAGCTGAAATACTAATAGGTCTGAGTAAAGTAACTGGCTAATATCGCCAAGGAGATAACATAAAGATTAGATAACATCAGCTTGTTCTGGCTAAACGGTACAATAGCCTAAAATGAATTGAAATAATTTTTTGCTAATATATAATATTATATAAAATATTGAAGATTGAGGTTAGGCATAAACATTCAGTGATCGGCGACCTAACAATCGACCGAGCCATGCAACGTAGAATCTGACCAAGCATCTTGGCAGAAATCTATTGCGGCAAAACGGTATGCAATTTGGAGGACCAAAAGGTCACGTGGCTAACTATTATGATGCATTAAACAAATAGTAATATATAGAATATTAACTAGCATGTAGAGAGCATACTTAAAAAACCTAATAAAAATAATTAAATGTATCGAGGAAATAGGAGGTTACCAAGCGCATGAATACTGAAACAATTTGCATGCACCAATCACATAATGGCAGTTGATAGGCGGCAATAGTATGCCAATTCAAAATATTTATATATTTCTATAAATGATTGGGATTTATGTGAAAATGTTATATAGTCTATGTTATGGATATGGCCCGAAGGCAAAGAAATTATTAAACATACAACATAAGTAATAATTTAATATTTTAGTACGATCTATTTGAACCTTAAATGGTGGAGGACTAGGATATTCAAATTTTATGTAAATTTGAAAGTCGGAAATAAGAATTGTAAAATTGAGGAAGGGGAACCATCACTCGCCTGCCAAATGCCACCATGAGAGGACCCTAAATATTTTAGAGCGTAATACCTTGCTATAACTTGTAAAAGCTAAAGTTAGATTGAATTATTAAATTTCTTAAAAGACTTTGTGATGCTCCTATAAAGCAGAAGTCATTTTCAATTTCAAATAATTTTTGTAACCCCTTGGAAGAGACGATTCCGGCTACCATAGTCCAGGACCACCAGGAGTTGGATCGACATCAGCGGCTTATAAGAAGATTTTGACACGTGAGTGAGAAAATTGAATTAGTGATGGGCGCCCTTAGTGCTTCGAATTTATCTAATAATCAAAGCTAGCTCGTCGAAAGGGTTTTCTTATAAATTAAGAATTTAATAAAAAATACTTGCGCAAGTAAATATAGTATTAAACGTATTTTATTAAAGGAATAATGAATCAGTACATTTCAGAAAATTCTAATAAATCAAAGAAGTATAAAATCTAGGCTATTAAAACATATTCATATGATCATTAATTTTTACAATGATTTGCGATAGTTTGTTGTAGCTCTGATTCACTAGATGAATTGCTCTACTTATTCCATCAGGTGCCGAATCTTGCACCCTGAGATAAAATATATATTCATTACAAAGAAATCTACTAGATACTAGAGAATTTTAATATATATATTTGGATTATTGGTTGCCAATTTATCAAGTTGATCTTAAGGAACCTATTTTTAATTGAATTGTCCAAGTCGACAAGTATTAGCAAGCTTATATCGCAGCTACATGCAAAAAGATGCATATGATTTAAAAATAAAAGCACATGGTAACGTTTCGTGCTATAAATTTAGAGTATAATGTTTAGCCTGTGATATTTTACTGATTTCAATTATTGTTCTATTTTTATATTATATATTTTTATCGCTCTTTATATTTTTTGCCTTGATCTATTTTTTGCAATATTTGTTAATATATGTATCAAATTGTTTATGGTGTGCAATTTATTTTAATTCCTCAACACTATAGGATAAGTATCATATATATATATATATATATTTATTTTTTAATGAATTACAAGAGTTATGGGGGAAGCTCATACCTGGGCCTATAAAGATTTTTATGAGACTGTATCCTATTAAAAAACCACGACCTGATTATTATAATTATATCAAATATTTCATGCTCTACCGACTGATGCCAAGCAGGAGGCTAATCGTCATTTAAATATAAAGAATAACGTCATAAAGTATTTGCAATTGTATATCATTTGAAGAAGCTATAACAACTCTTGAAGAAAGCTTTATAAAACCTCAAAATGTAGTACATGCACGTTACTGCTTATCTAAAGCAAAACAAACCCATGGAGAATCAATTGATCAATTCTATAATAAACTAAAATGGCTAAGTTTACCATGTAACTTTCAAGCAGTCATGGCTGACGTTAACAAAAGTGAATATATCCGAGACGCGTTCATCTCCGGATTAGAATCATCGAAAATCAGACAACATCTTTTCAAAATGAAATCGCTAACTTTGCAAGACGCTATCTCACAAGCACGAATGTTAGAGAATGCTGAAAACATTGCTAAAGAATACGAAACCAGTTCAGAATATGTTAACACAGTCCTAGCAAACGAGAATAAAAATACCGAGAAAACGACTTTAGTCCGTAATTCTTACCAAAAGAAGATTCAATGCAGATTTTGTGGCTATAATAATCATACTGATAATAGCCAATGCCCAGCAAAAGGACAACCATGCCTAACTTGTAATCGAATAGGCCATTTTTCAAAAGTATGCAGAGCACGAAACGATAAAAAAAACCAAATGGTATCTGCCACAGTAATTTCAGCAGCAAATACCAGCACTGACCTCTCAAAATGTCTTGTTCCTATACGTGTTAATGGAATAGATACATTGGCACTATTAGACACTGGGAGCACAGCAAGTTTTATAGATAAGAAACTAGTAGTACAATCGAAGATGAAAACTATGCCATATTCCAATTCGATTACATTTGCTTCAAGTGCCTGCAACACTAAAACAACTGAGTGCGCTTTGAGTGAAATATATTTCCAGAACGAAGAATATAATGATTTTCCTTTGATCGTATTGAACAAATGTTGCGCTAGTGTAATTTTGGGACACGATTTTCTAAAGAACTTTTCATCCATCACTTTTGATTTCGGTGGATCTAAAGCAGCACTACAACTGAATGAAGACAATGACGCAAGAAGGCCTACTTATGAAATTAAAAAGTGCGCTCTAGCCCAAGCTACAGTAGAACCTGTCTCATTGTTTCGTGATCTTCAACCGGACTGTCGGCCTATAATAACTAAATCGAGACGACATTCAGAAGAGGATTACTTGTTTATGATGAATGAAGTCAAACGGCTTAAAGATGCTGATATTATAGAAAATAGTCATTCTTCTTGGAGAGCTCAAGCATTTGTTACTTCAAGAGAGAACCAAAAGAAACGTATGGTGATTGACTATTCACAGACCATCAACAAATTCACGAATTTGGATGCCTATCCACTACCACTAATGGAAGAATTAGTCAATAAGGTAGCGCAATATAAAATATTCTCATCTATTGACCTGAAATCTGCCTATCACAGATACCAATCTTGCCTGAGGAAAGGCATTTCACCGCATTTGAAGTTGGACACAAACTGTATCAATTCAAAAGAATTCCGTTCGGAGTCACGAATGGAGTAGCTGCTTTCCAGAAAGTGATTGATCAAATCATAGAACAAGAAAATTTGACATCATGTTATGCCTATTTAGATGATATTATTGTATGCGGAAGGACCCAAGAAGAACATGATGAAAATTTAGAAAATTTCTGGAGAGCAACAGAAAAATATGGCCTCACGATTTATGAAGAAAAGTGTAAAATATCTATGGAGAATTTAACCTTTCTGGGATTCGAAATTGGTCAGGGTATGATTAAGCCCGATCCAGATCGATTGAAACCACTCCTTGACTTACCAGCTCCAAAAATCAGAAAGAATTGAAGCGTGTCCTTGGAATGCTTGCACACTACTCCAAATGGATAAAAGAATTTTCAAAAAAGATCCATCCACTTGTGCATAATACTCACTTCCCGTTGAATGAAGAATGCAGAAATATATTTTAATCATTAAAGAAAGAAATAGGATCTGCAGTTCTAGTGCACATTGATGAAAAAGTCCCGTTCACTTTGGAAACTGATGCCTCAGATTACGCTATTGGAGCAGTATTAACACAGAATGAGAGACCAGTGGCGTTTTTCTCAAGAACTCTTTCCACATCTGAAACTAGGCACTCTGCAGTGGAAAAAGAAGCTTATGCCATTGTGGAATCAATCAGGAAATGGCGACATTACTTACTTGGACGAGAATTTACACTTATCACAGACCAGAAATCAGTTTCATTCATGTTTAGTAATAAACAAACCAGCAAGATTAAGAATGACAAAATCCAACGATGGCGCCTTGAATTGTCAGAATATAAGTTCAATATATTTATAGAGTTGGAAAAGAGAATATACCAGCAGATACACTATCAAGAGTCTGTGCCACTGTTGGATGCCATACAGATATAAAGAAACTGATAAAAATTCATGAGGACCTGTGTCATCCAGGAGTTACTCGACTCCATCATTGGACCAAAACAAAGAACTTACCATATTCAATAGATGATGTAAAAGAAGTATGTTCCAAATGTATTACATGTTCTGAAATGAAACCACGCTATGCCAAGGAACTGGCCGCCTTATCAAAGCAACTCGACCATTTGAACGTCTTAATATGGATTTCAAAGGCCCACTACAATCAAGTTCAAGGAACAAGTATATTTTAGTTCTTATAGACGAATATTCCAGATTCCCATTTGCCTTCCCCTGTCCTGACATGACTACTAATACAGTAATAAAACACCTTACATCACTATTCTCTCTTTTTGGTGTACCGTCTTACATACATTCCGATAGAGGAACATCGTTTATGTCATCAGCTTTGAAAAATTTCCTACTATCAAAAGGAATTGCCAGCAGCAGAACATCGCCCTATAATCCAGCCAGTAATGGGCAAGTCGAACGGTACAATGGAGTTATATGGAAAAGTGTGATGCTAGCCCTAAAATCGAGAGGTTTGAACAACAGTCACTGGGAACAAGTTCTCCCCGATGCCCTTAACTCTATTCGTTCCCTATTATGCACAAGCACCAACTGCACACCACATGAGCGGATGTTTTTACATGCAAGAAACTCAAGTAATGGAAAACCATTACCAACCTGGCTATTGACACCTGGACCAGTATGGTTGAAGAAGATGACAAAAAATTCAAAACAAGAATCGCAAGTTGAAAAAGTTGAATTAATCGAGAGTAACCCTGAATATGCGTTTGTTCGCCACAACGACGGCAGAGAATCGACAGTCTCACTTCGCCAGCTCGCCCCATACCCCACGAGTGCCGATTGATATTAAGGGGGGGAAGATTGTGATGATAAAACAGCTGTAATATTTATAATCTGTTATCTCTGTTACTAAGACACATATTTAATGTCGAATAAAGCTCGTGTTGAGTCCAATTCTATTACATTGCAAAATACTTTATTCAATTCTAGAAGCATAAACTGATTCCGTTTCATAAACTACTATTTTGTAAACACGTTCACATCAAATCAGAATCAGCTGACTTCAAGGCTATTTTACAGCCCTAGGGCCGTAAAAATTTTACCGGCCTGGTCGGAAAACAATCATTTTCGGCCTCCTTATGACGCACGAAAACCAGCTCATTACATCCAAGTGGAGCGAAAAATACTTTATTTACATTCTAGTGGGGCGAAATAGATATTCTATATCTAGAGCGAAAAAATACGACGTTTTCTCCCTGAGGGGAAAGTTTGATGCCTTAGACGAGGCTGTGGGCAGCAATTTCCCTAAAAAGTATTGAATAAAGGAAATAGTTATTATTTGGTTATAAAGTAAAAAATACAGCTTTTTCTCCCTGAGGGGAAAGGTTGCTCGGCTTCGCCTCAGGCAATAATTTCTCTGAGGGAGAAAAAACTTTTTTCACTCGTGATGTACACTACATTTTTCCTCAACCTAAATTTTATAAAAACTGCAAATAATTTTCAAAACTTACGTCACAGGTGAAAATGTTCTACAACTTACAACATACCCTAAAAAATGGAGAACTTTGAGCTCAGCTGCCAGTTGGCTCAATGGATCAACTCTACATGGTTACTAAGTTCTGACCCTTAACCCTATTCCCATAACAATGCAAGCTCATCAAATAAAGATGCTTCCCATTTTATTTAAATGGGGTTACTCTTATAGTACCTTGAGAGTTTTTCTATATATTTTTAGTCACGAGAGCGAAAAAGTGAAACTCTAGTACTATGTTTCAGGGAGTAAAGTAAGTACTTTAGACAGTAGGTGGAAGAAAAATAATAATTTATTTCAAGTCTATGGGTCGCTTATTGCTTTACAGCTTATTGCTGTTTCTCAAATGGCCGATTTTTATCTAATTGTATACTGATTTCGAAATCTACATCTTGTAGCAGGATTATTAGATTAACTGTTTGCATTCTTTATATTAACGCTGTCCAATTAAGGCTGTGCAACAGGCTACAAAACGTTTTTTCTTACTTATCTTCCTACAAACCAACGTTAGAGACATACTGTCTACAAACTTTGCCTACTAACTACTTATTACAACAGGCTACACAACCAAAGACCTTGAAGATGCATAGACTCACATGCAGCGCTAGTGTCGTACTTTGAATTGAAATCGGCCATTGAGGGGGCAACCTATAAGATTATCACATACCATCAAACCAATGCCTTTGTAATCTATAATATTACAAAATATATTATGTATAATATCTCGTGCTAAAATACCCCAATGGCGGCCTTCAATTTCAAGTAAGAGCTATCAATGGGAAGGCATAGGCATTGTGGGTCTATATCTCTTTAAGGTCTTTGATAAGTTGTGTATATCTCTTTAAGGTCTTTGTACACAACTGTAGTAAACAAAATATCATAGACACTGCGGTGGCCGCAGCTGTTTAGTCCGGTTTGCTGGCCTGTTGTTAATAGGTGATATTATATTGTACGATAATATTGCAGGTCTATTTCTTTATAATAGATCTTTATAATATTTCAGATATTTCATGCTTCAGTCGAAATAATTTTTAATTTTTCAGCGGAGGAGAAAACCGTTGAGCTGAAAGCACACAAGAGAGGCGTCGGTGGAGGTGAATGCCAAGGAATTGTTCTTCTGTCAGTAGCATAGGTAGGCTACTGAAGATGCCATCGCACACAAAGCACAGACACATATTACAAGAAAACTTCCACTGTGTATGCTCATAATATGCACATTGGGAGAGTTTCAGCAGAGGAACAATTCCACACCTGTGTGCTTTGAGCTTCTCAGAGTCTTATAAACTGGTAAAAAGACCTCTGACTTATGTTATTTATGGAGGGAATTAATGAGTTAAATCATAAATAATTTTTATTGCATTGCTTAATCAATTTTACAGAAAAATTACTTAGAGCCGGTTTCCGAGCTTGGGATTTAGCTAAGTTCTAGACTTTAAACAGCTGGAGTCAGAGAACTGGCTTTCCGAACTGGGGAGTAGTCGCAGTAAAACAACTAAGGATTTTTAAATTATATTTCGAAAACTAAAAAATTGAACACAAAATAAAATGAAGAAAAAATAGTGGCAAGTTTCAGCTATTTAGAAATGTTTTATTTCTTCAAGGAAAAACGTTTCCAATTATAGAAATGAAAAACTAGAGATTATCATAAAAACTGCGACTATGCCCTGTTTCGGAAAGCCAATTTTCTGACTCCAGCTGTTTAAAGTCTAGAACTTAGCTAAATCCCGAGCTTGCAAACCGGCCCTTTATGTTGATTCTTAAATTTATTTCTTAGATTTGTTCATGAGTGAGCCCAGGGTCTCACTAGTTATTTATTAAACATGAGAGCAAAATTTTATTCTTGTATAAGATGACTTCTGAATTTTCAGCAAATGAACATTTTTTTGAGTTAGAAAATCTCTCAGTATGTAGTTATACAAATTTCTGATTAAGTGGACTGTAATTTTAATCGATTTAATATTCAATATATTCTGGCAGAAAAATACTAATGAATCCATTCATGATGCAATGAAAAACTCTATTATTAAAACTTACCCCGGCTGATGATCTATGCTGTAAGTCAGAGTGATTTTTACCTATAGGTTTGGGTGGTAAAGGGTAAAGGAAAGAATTAAGGAAAAGAGAAATGTAAATAAGATCACTTGACTCTGATGATTTACAATGTAGCCAGGCACTGCAGAGAGTTGTTGAATCATGTATGAAATTCTGCTTCTCAATTTTACTAGGTATTCACTACTACTTTCAATATATAAAAAATACTCAAATTCTCACATGTACTTTAAAATCAATTATTACTCTCTACGATCGGAGACACGGAATTAAAATTAATAATTTCCAATAGAAATACAAACAAATCAATGAACGAGTCGAGCTATCCTGTCAACGAAGGCAGCTTTTCGAACCGACTGACTTGAAAACTCCAAAACAAACAATTAAACAATTATGCACTAGAGTGCGTCAGTAGATGGGGAAGATTGAACCTAACTACTCAGGCGCCAAACTCCATTAAATTCAAACGGCGTCAACAGTATGCCTCAGAAGTATTTTATCATATAGGATTAAAGAAGTATAATAACTTACAATGACGAATCAAATTTGAAGCTGAAATAATCTTTTCCAATGAATTCAACTTTCCCCTCTGAAAAATAAACAAGAATTCATCTGAAGTCTGAAGATAATAGCTCAATTATTTATGAATTGAGCAATCTCATTTTGAATAAATACAACATGAATAAAAAGAGAAAATTAAACTAAATATTTTTACTTATAATTATTGATGATATACTTATTTATCCCAATTTTTTTTAATTATATACTTTTTAGTTATTCAATTATTTCCATTTATTCAATTATTAGGCCTAATATTCTATAAATTATTATTCTCTGAAGCAAAACAAACTGAGGTCTGCCTTCTTCTTCGTCATAGTTTGTGATGCGTGTGCAGTGCAGACGGACTCAAGCTCAAGCCATGCTTCCTCTAGAACTGTATGTGTCTGCCTATATTCTATTATACAGTATATAGGCTACATGCGTTGTCATGGCAACCGCGTTTTTCACTGTACTATTCTATTCCTGTCGGACTCCTTTGGCTATCTATATGCCTCCTTTGCTATGCGATGCATTCTATATACCATCACGCTTCCCGCCACCGTTTAAAGCTTTTTTCTACATTCTTTCCTACATCGTGAAATCTTATGAATTATTCATACCATCAATTAATATACCTAAATTGAGAATCAGCTGAATAATAGGCCTAACAGCAATAAAATATTAGGGAAATATGACCGAATATCAGAGGAAGCCCGGCTTCCCTTGCTTCCCCTGACGGGCCGCCACTAATCCAATTTAATCAATGACCAAATAAACTTCAAATCAAATGCAATTTTTATACATTTTGGCCACACAGTCCAACCCATCGAAAGCAAGCGCCCCTGGTGTCAGGCTGATGAAGCTTCTCCTCAGAAGTGAAATTTATTCCTCAATACTCCATGAGAAGTAAGTGTTTTTCAAATATTTACAAGTAACACAGTGTCTGAATTACGAGGTTATGATATTTCTGTTTGCATGTGGAAATAACTCTCATGAGCAGAATCATGTAATGCATTAATGAAATATAAAACATAAGAAGTTGACATGATATTTCTTATTTCAAATTGTTTAGTTTTTTTTTTAGATACCACAGCTTTAGCAGAAAACGACACTTTTTGTGCAATTTTTAACCTTTTAAGTGGTTTTAAGTGGAACCATAGGGAAAACTAAGGTTTATTTTTTTAATAAAGTGGAACCTATAGTTAAAGGTACGGTAATGATTTATGGCATACGCCATCAATCCAACTTGAAAACTCATCAATTTTGGTCTTGTTAAAGTACCTAATCACAACAGAATAATGATTCACATAGAAGATAGATCATTTTTGTTACAACTTACCAAATCTCATAACAACGTTTCCTGCTTGATTGAGGTACTTCACTTCTTCTATTTGAATAAAGGGTAGATTGTGAAATTGGTTGAACGTTCCAACATACTTAGCCATTGAAAAAGTAACTCCATCATAATATACATATTTTTCTATTTTTACTTCAGCTATTTTTATCACTTGAAACTGATTAAGTACTATTAGAATTTGAGTTCCCACCTGCAGAAAGAGAAATCATTTATACTGGATCTTTGAGACATCAGAATGGAAAATAAATCTATGTGGGGTTCCTCAGGGAACTGCAACTGAAGGGAACTTATCATCTGCATTCTCTATGCAGATGATAAGTTACCACAGTGATTGTGAAGGGTTGAGATGATGATGAAATCCAGCGGAATTCAGTGCAGTCTCTTAACTAGCTTTGTCATTGGGGCTGCACTTTAGTATATGGGCCGCGGAATCTAGCATTGAGACTTACATAGATCGATAGAGGAGATCAAGACGAGATCAACCATGTATAACATTGTTGTCGATTTCCAAGGATTAGCTGAAAAAAACATGGCGGAAAGCTCAACATTTTTATATCAATTTTTATTTTTAATATTTTTTTTATGGCTACAATATGTTCAAAACTAGTGCAATCTGATGTATAATTTGACGAGGAATCCAATGAAACTAATTTCAGGTTCGTAACTTCAGTAGTTTTTGAGATATTGCAAAAAATGTGCGAAAAAGTGCAAATTTTGGGTTTAAAAGAGGTGAACCTGTTTGCATGGTGATTGATAGGTATTTTAAACTATTGGATTTAGTAGAATGATAAATTCTAAAGAAAAAATGACCAGTCACTTGATTGTCTAAACTCAAAATTGTTTGAGATATTTGGGCAAATAAAAATATTGCAACTCCATTTTTTGCTACCTAGGGAGAACTTAGGTTAGAAAAAGCTTAGAATGGGGAAAGCTTATGTTAGGAGGAGCTTTGATCAGGAAAATATTAGGTTAGGGGAAGCTTAGGTCAGGAAAAGCTTAGATTAGGGAAAGCTTAGGTTAGGAGAAGGTAGGGTCAGGAAAAGCTTAGGTTAGGGAAATCTTAGTTTAGGAAAACCTTATATAAGGAAGAAAACTTGGGTTGGGAAAAGCTTGGATTGGGAAAAGCTGAGGTTAGGAAAAGCTCAGGTTGGGAAAAAGCTAAGGTTGGGAAAAGCTCGGTTAGGGGGAGCTGGGTCTGAGAAAGGTTTAGGTCAGGGAAAAATGGGTTAGGAAAACTTGCATTAGAAAGAGCTCAACTTAGGAAAAGCTTAGGTTAGGAAAAAGCTTAGGTTAGGAGAAGCTTAGATTAGGAAAAGCTAAGGTTAGGTAAAGCATAGGTTAGGTAAGAGCTAAGGTTAGGAAAAGCTTAGGTTGGGGGAAGCTCGGTCTGGGGAAAGCTTGGGTTAGGAAAAGTTTGGATTAGAAAAAGCTTAAGTTAGGAGAAGCTTAGGTTAGGGGAAGCTGGGTTTGAGAAAAGCTTAGGTTAAAAAAAGTAGATAAGGAAAAGCTTAGGTTAGGAAAAAGTTGAGGTTGGGTGAAGCTTGGGTTAGGAGAAGCTTGGGGTGGGTAAAGCTTAGTTTAGGGAAAGCTGGGTTTAAGAAAAGCTTAGGTTGGGGAAAGCTTGGGTTAGGAAAAGCTCAGATTAGAAAAAGTTTAGGTTAGGAAAAGCTTAGGTAAGATAAGGCTGGGTCTGGGATAAACTTAGGTTAGGAAAAGATTAGATTAGTAAAAGCTCAGGTTAGGAGAAGCTTAGGTTTGGGGAAGCTGGGTCTGAGAAAAGCTTAGGTTGGAGGAGCTTGGGTTAGTAAAACATTAGATTAGAAAAAGCTTAGGTTAGGAAAAGCTTAGGTTAGAAAAAAGCTTAGGTTGGAAAAAAGCTTAGATTAGGAAAAATCCAAGGTTAGGAAAAAGCTAAGATTGGGAAAAGCTTAGGTTAGGAAAAACTTAGGTTAGGGCAAGCTACGTTTGAGAAAAGCTCAGGTTAGGGGAAGCTTAGGTTGGGAAAAGCTTAGATTAGGAAAAATCTGAGGTTAGGAAAAAAGGTAAGATTGGGAAAAGATTAGGTTAGGGAAAACTTGGGTTAGGAAAAGCTTACATTGGGAAAAATCTTAGGTTAGGAAAAGCTTGATTTGATTCAATTATTTTTACAATCTTTTAAAGCTTCTGAATTGCATTGGAAGTTGAATAAAATGTGATCCCAAATATCGGTCTGCACTATGCCTATATATTGAACTCTTCTAAAGCTAAAATACTACATTTTCTTGTATTTTTTCCAAATATCTCAATAATCTATAAAATTTTCTAACCTCAAATCTATTTTAAAAAATTCCATGCAAAAATCCCAATGAGATTTAGCCAATTTAGTAGTCACTAAAAGTAGTAAAAAAATTAAATATGAGAATTGAAGAGTATTGAGTGTGCAATTTTTTTTTATTTTCCCAAATATCTCGAGCAATTTTGAGTTTAGGTTATAAAGTGACTGAACATTTTTCCTTTAAAATTTATGATTCTACTGAATCCAATAGTTTAAAATACCTATTAATCATCATGAAAACAAGTTAACCTTTTTTAAACCAAAAAATTTGCATTTTTCTGCACATTTTTTGCAATATCTCAAAAACTACTGAAGTTACGAACCTGAAATTAATTTCATTGGATTCCTCGTCAAATTTTACATAAGATTGCACTAGTTTTAAACATATTGTAGCCATAAAAAAATTATTAAAAATAAAAATTTATATAAAAATTTTGAACTTTTCGCCATGTTTTTTCAGCTAATCCTTGGAAATCGACAACAATGTTATACATGGTTGATCTCGTCTTGACCTCCTCTATCGATCTATGTAGGTCTCAATGCTAGATTCCGTGGCCCATGAACTAAAGTGCCCCCGTCATTGGTTCAGCTATAATCAACTGTTATTTTTAAATAAAATTTGAAGAAAACCCATCATCACCCATCAAATTTTCTAGTGGGGGCTCTGGAAGTTTTGCACATACTCTTTACTCAGCAACTAGAGAGGAATGTTGCGCTACTGAGTTGATTAGATTTCTTGGTGTTGACCTGCAGGGAAATGTTAAGTGGGATGATAGTCACGTAAAAGCATTGGATGTGGAATTGTCCTGTGCTATCTTTGCCCTGAAAACAATATTCAGAGTGGCAAAAAGAAAAACAGCACTAACTGTCTTATCAAATGCTATAAAACAGCACTTACTCAGATACAGTATCTTATTTTGGGGTAGCAAACAAACAAACCTTTAGAATATGTCTCGAAAGCGAAAGAAAGCAATCTGGGTTATTGAGGGGGCCGAATCTAGGGTTTCATGTAGGCCAATTTTCAAAAAACTTGATTTATTAACAATTCCAGCCCTTTATTTATTGAATATTGCATCTTTTGTTTACAGTAATAAGCGGAAATACATGGAGGATAACATTTCACACAGATATCCCACGAGACATAAAATGGTCACCTTGCAAATGCCATAATTTATCACTCTTATACTATTCTGACCCTTCTGCCATCTGAACTGTTACAGTTTTTGTTGAATGTGTTTTGTACATGTTTTGATTTTTTGACGCCATCGATCCCACATATGTGGGTAATAGATAAAGCAGAATGTAATATGGTACCCTTCTTGCCCTCCCCCATCAACTATTTCTGACCAAATCATCAAAAAGTTTGCCCCAAAGTCCAAAGTGAACCCAAGTCTCTCCCAGCCAGCTAACCTGTTGAAATCTTCTGCAATTTACTCCTCAACAAAGTCAGCTCCAAAAAATACATTGAATCCCCAACTCCAACCCACAACCTCACACCCCTTTAAATCTATCAAAGACCTTTGCTCTGACCCCAGTAGGCTATTCGTTTTACCAAACCTGACAAAAGCTCAACTATAGTGTTACTGAACACCAATGAAGCCAACCAGCAACTCACCAAACTTAAACAATATCAACTCCTTCCTTCTGATCAAACTCCACGAATCCAAAAGAAAGTCTTCATATTTCTGATGCAATATGGTCTATCTGAAGGCCTCTCGGACTCAGACATCAACATCCTTTCTCCAGACTCTCCCAACACACCACACTTTTATCTTCTTCCAAAAATTCATAAAGAACATGCAACTAGCAGCATGAAAGGACTAAATCAACATGAAAAAATCAATCACCAACAATAGAATCATACATAGCAAGGGGTGGTGAAAATTATGGAAATAGCTTGATATACTATTAGCAAGGATAATTTCACAGTGGATCTTATTGGAGATCATAAAACTACTTGAATAAAACTACTTGATTCAAAAATCTAATTTAAAATTTTAAAGTAACTTTTTCAATTCCATAAAGATCCTCCAATGAAACTTACTGTCAAACTATCCTTGTGAAAGAAATATTGAGCTGTTTTCATAATTTTCACTAACCCTATTGTCACGATGTGTATCGTAACTAGTGAAAGGAATTGAGTTTAGGGCTCATTTATTTGACGCTCGGTTATCTTTGATAGAATCAAAGGGGTCAACGAGCAAGCCAGCCGCTGGCCTACCGCTCAGCGGTGCTGCGCATCCTCTTTCCCCTCCCTCTCGGTCACTGAGGGAGGCTCGAGAAAGGCTAGCAGGAGGCAGTCGAGTTCGGAAATCCAGTGCGAGCGGTCGAGAGAGGTGAGAAGGAAGCAGCGTGCAGCTAGCAACACAGTACAACTCGTAGTAGAGTGTACTCCGAATCCTTCAGCGACCGGGAGTTGTGTTTGAGATTAAGGACGATTAGTCTCAGGCACTGTAAGCTCCACTGCTCAACATCCATTTGGACGAGTGCTGATCGACGTTTAAAACGTATTTAGATGACAGACTACCAGTTTCGACCAACGGCGACACGTCAGGTTTTGGTCGAAAACTGACTACACATTGGAACATCACCAGCGGAGCATCGAAGTGCAAGAGGACCTCAAGGAAGGAGAGGAAAAGCCTTTCCAACAACTCCGAGACCGATCCGGACCCTAGGAGGACACCTGGTGCCCAAGGACTTAGACGCGGCGTGCGCGAGAGAAGTCCAGTGAACGGGCCCCTGCAACGTGTTGATTCCTTCAGGAATCGAAAGAGGGCCTCAATTAAGGCTAGGGAAGGCCTTTGCGAGAGCTCCGAGACCGATCTGGACCCCAGGAGGACACCTGGTGCCTGAGGACTTGGACGCGGCGTTCGCGAGAGAAGTCCAGTGAACGGGCCCCCGCAACGTGTTGATTCCTTCAGGAATCGAAAGAGGACCTCAAGTAAGGCTAGGGAAGGCCTTTGCGAGAGCTCCGAGACCGATCCGGACCCCAGGAGGTCACCTTGTGCCCGAGGACTTAGACACGGCGTTCGCAAGAGAAGTCCAGTGAACGGGCCCCCGCAACGTGTTGATTCCTTCGGGAATCGAAAGAGGACCTCCAGAAAGGCTAGGGAAAGCCTTTGCGAGAGCTCCGAGATCAATCCGGACCCCAGGAGGACACTCGGTGCTCGAGGACTTAGACTTCGCGTCTGCGAGAGAAGTCTAGTGAGTGGGCCTCCGCAACGAGTCGGTATCATCCGGAATCGAAAGAGGACCTCCAGAAAGGCCAGGGAAGGCCTTTGCGAGAACTCCGAGACCTATCCGGACCCCAGGAGGACACCTGGTGCCCGACGACTAGGACTTAGAAAAGTGTGGAGCGCGAGCCGCCACAACTTACTGATTCCATTCGGAATCGAAAGAGGACCTCTAGAAAGGCTAGGGAAAGCCTTTGCGAGAGCTCCGAGACCAATCCGGACCCCAGGAGGACACCTGGTGCCCGACGACTAGGACTTAGAAAAGTCTGGAGCGCGAGCTGTCGCAACTTACTGATTCCATTCGGAATCGATAGAGGACCTCTAGAAAGGCTAGGGAAGCCTTTGCGAGAGCTCCGAGACCAATCCGGACCCCAGGAGGACACCTGGTGCCCGACGACTAGGACTTAGAAAAGTCTGGAGCGCGAGCTGTCGCAACTTACTGATTCCATTCGGAATCGATAGAGGACCTCTAGAAAGGCTAGGAGCCTTTGCAAGAGCTCCGGGATTAATCCGGACCCCGGGAAGACACCCGGTGCCCGAGGACTAGGACTTAGTCCCGACACGAAGATCTTTTTCACTGCTGACACTGCAACGTTTCTACTCCCTTCATTCCACAACCAACCCTGTTTGGCAGTGCAAAAGCACGGCCCCTCTTTCCTAAAAGAGGGAAACATTTCTCTAAAGCACTCAAGATCCTGTTTCAACCCCCGACTCGATCGAGGGTGGTTGACGGACGCCCCACCAAGACTCCCGTCCCCTGCTGCGGCCCACCCCAGTCGCCGACTGAGTTTAGCCGGCCCAGAGCGACACTGGGAACTCTAGTAGAGGAAGGTGTGGGCAAAAATCTACTCAGACTATCTATAATCTTCACATCTCGTTGGAGGTTTTTTTCACCTAATATTACTATTATTTAAAATGTTTGCATATTTAGACAAGAAACTTGCTTGAAAATCAACATTCATTAAATTTCCAATTTGCTGTGATAATTTCCTTTTTCCTAGGCTCTGTACATCACCACATACTGATGAGAGTGAGGAGAGAGAAGAAGGAGATGTATAGGAGAGAAAGCTTAACATGAAGTATAAAATTGTAAATATTATACCAAAAATTATGATTTTTTATTTTTTAATTGAAAGTATGAAATTGTAAGTACTACTGTATCAAAAATATTAGTTTGTCATTTTATTATAATTTTTATTAAAATTGGTCCAAAGGATTATTATTTCATGTATGTCTATATAATTATAGAATTCACAGAATTACAGATTTTTGTGGAACTTTTTATATTTGTTATATATTAAAATTTTGAATCTTTTATTAATCAAATTTCTATGTTTGTTACTCTTTTCAAATTATATAATTAAATCAGTTTAAATTCATCCATGCTCATATTCTATTGATTGATTATTATCCTTTCATCCTCTAGCCCCTATAATATATTGTAATATTAACATTTTCAAATTGAATTCTGATACCTGTGAAGTATAAAACTACAAAAATGTGATAAAAAAATATATGTACAAGGTGATACATATCTGATAGGTATATAATATGTACATTGTTGACCTATCTGGAACATATCTGGTACATACCTGATCTATATCAGTTATGTATCAGATAAGTAGAAATGTCTGCTTTTGTGATATGTACCAAGAAGTATCAGTGATACATATGTTATGCTTATGTTTGATTGGTGTAGAGTAAAATGACACATGACACAAACATTTTACTGTTACAAAATGGACTGTATTACGCAAGAAGATCAATGAAACAAAAGATATAAATATTATGAGTGTTTCGCACTTTCACTCATTACACAAGAAAATCAATGAATCAAAAATCTTAATATTATGAGTGTTTCACACTTTCACTCAAAAATAGTCAAATTGTCTGTACTTCATAGTTCACAACTCATCACCAACTCACCAACACCCAGTTCATGCATAGGCAGCATGGCCAGATGGGTTTACACACGAAGCTCTTAACAGAGCGCTCACAAAATGATACAAAACGGTGGTAACATACCCCCCACCATGAAGGTATGCCTTCTAAATAGAAAAAGAAAAAAATAATTCGAAAAATATACAAAAAAGAATAAGCAGTAAAAAGTTGAATCAATTGTTAGGAAATGGTAATAAACACAATTTGTTTACTGGTCTTTTAAATTCTCCATTGGTGGTTTTTACTGTAGCTACTCTAACACAATTGTCACGTCCAGGATGAATTGCAGTCACTCTTGCAAGTGGCCATTTGAAGGGTGGTAGGTTGCCTTCCTTGACAACCACCATACTGCCTGGTTGAATAGCAGAGGAGTTGGACTGCCACTTGTAGCGCTGCTGCAGGTTGGAAAGGTAGTCCTTTGACCAGCGTGCCCAGAAGTGCTGTTTCATTTGCTGCACATGTTGCCACTGATTGAGCCGATTTTGTGATATGTGTAGAAGATTGGGTTCTGGAAGGTCGGTAAGAACACTGCCAATCAGAAAGTGTGCTGGAGTCAGAGCAACAAGGTCTGATGGCTCTTCAGACATTGGAGTAATAGGCCGGGAATTCACACAGGCCTCTATTTGAGTAATTAGAGTGATGAACTCTATTATTGTTAAGCATGATTCACCAATAACTCTTTTCAGGTGAGTTTTCACTAGTTCCACTGAAGATTCCCATAAACCGCCAAAGTTTGGTGCACTTGGAGGCTGAAAGTGCCACTTTATACTCTCTTGAGCAATTGAGGTTTGGAATTTTTCACTGTCCAAGATGTGGTGAATCTCTCTTTGGGCTCCTACAAAATTAGTTCCATTGTCAGAGTACATTTCTGATGGTCTCCCTCTTCTGGATATGAAACGTTGCAGTGCAGCAATGAATGAAGCAGTTGACATGTCTTCAGCTAGCTCAAGATGAACTGCTTTGCAGCTGTAGCAGATGAATACACAAATGTAGCACTTTGTTCCTTGTTGTCCTTTTTTGACAAAAAATGGGTCACAGTAATCGACTCCGGATACTGTGAATGGTCTCAGAGGTACAGTCACTCTGGGCGTTGGAAGATTACCCATCAGCTGCACCTGTAGTTTTGGGCTGGTTCGGAAGCATCTCACACATTGGTGAAAAATACGACGTGTAAGATTTCTGCCTCCTAAAGGCCAATATCTCTGCCTAATTGTGTTCAGCGTTGCTTGAGGTCCACTGTGTTTTGTTCTCACATGAACATCATATGAAATCAGTTCAACAATTTTGTGTTTTTTGGGTAACACAATTGGATGTTCTTGATCCATTGGAAGATTGGAGTTTTGCAATTGTCCTCCTACTCTGATTATTTCATCTTCATCTAAGTAGGGATGCAATGATAAAAGTTGACTGTGCTTGTTCACAGACTTTCCTGCCTTGAGCTCTTCTAGCTCCTTATGGAATGACTCACTTTGAGTAAGTTTAATTAGTTTCACTTCTGCAGATTGCAATTCTGCTACTGACAGAGCCCAAGAAACTTGTGTTCTATGTGAGGATGAGAGACAATTTTTGATGAATCGCATACAATAGGCTAGAATACACAACGTCTTTGATAATGATGAATATTTATGTATGTTGATAGCATCAGTCACAATAAGATAGGCAATGGTTTGAGATTTACGCCTCTCAGGAATTTCTTCTTCTCTTAGATTGATTGTTTGATTGGAAGCAAATTCACTGCTAATATCTTTGTTCTTGAGAAAGGCTGGCCCTTCCCAATATAAGTCGTTGTTCAATAATTTTTCATGCTCAAGACCTCGAGACAAGAAATCTGCTGGGTTAGAAGTTCCCTGAATATGATTCCATGATTGTACGTTGCTCAGATCCTGGATTTTTGCTACTCAATTAGGAACAAATGTAGTCCAATGTGATGATGGGGCCTTTATACATGCCAGAACAATCATTGAGTCAGTATACAGATATATGTTTTGTATTGGAAGATGCAGTGCATCAACAACAGTCTTTGTCAATTCTGCCAATAGGAGAGCTCCACACAATTCTAGTCTTGGAAGAGAGACCTTTTTTATTGGTGCTACTCGAGACTTAGAAGTAACGAGACAAGATATGTTTTGTGAAGAACCAATGCATCTTAAATATACACATCCACCATATGCCACTTCAGACGCATCAGAAAATCCATGAATCTCATATTGATTTGCAATGATTTTGTTTGTGATACACCTGGGAATTTGCAATTGAGTGAGAATTGGTATTGTTTGTCTGAATAACATCCATTGATTTGCAGGCAGGGGATCATCCCAGCCAATCTTACATGTCCACAATTTCTGCATTAATGATTTTGCTAACAAAACCACAGGGCCAATGATTCCCAAAGGATCAAATATTTGACCAATAGCTGACAAGACAGATCTCTTTGTTAACTTGTGATTGGATTGTTTGTTTTGGAATGTGAATTGAAAGACATCTGTTTTGGGATTCCAAATGATACCTAATGTTTTGTTATTCTGATCTTGGTGCAAGTTGAAAGTTTTTTGTTCAATATCTTCATCAGGAACATTCTTCAAAACTTCTGGGTTGTTACTACACCATTTCCTCAAATGGAAACCACCACTTTTTGCTAATTTCCTTAAGTCATTCACAGTTTTTTGAACTTCTTCAACTGATTCACCACCTGTTATAGCATCGTCTACATAAAAATCATGAAGCATAGCTTGTGAAGCCTTTGGAAAATTATAACTCTCATCATAGGCCAATTGGTTCAATGTTCGTGTTGCAAGATATGGTTCACTAGCTGTTCCATATGTGACAGTTGATAATTTGTATATTTTGATAGACTCCTTTGAATTTTCACGCCACAGAATCAGTTGGAGATTGGTTTGATCAGGATTGATCAGTATTTGTCTATAAATTTTCTCAATGTCAGCTGTTGTAGCAATCTTGTGAGTTCAGAATCTTAGGATGATATTTATCTATGAAGATTGTACAGTTGGTCCTACAATTGAAATGTCATTCAATGAAGTTCAAGTAGAAGTTTTACATGAAGCATCAAATACAACTCGAACTTTGGTTGTTGTAGAGGTTTCCTTGATGACTGCATGGTGAGGAATGAAGTAATTTGTGGATGAATTAGCTTCTTCTTCAGTTGTCTGTTTCATGTGTTGCATGTTCTCATATTCTCTCATGAATTTGATGTATTCTGTTTTGAGATGTTCATTCTTTTCTAACCGTTTTTCTAAGTAGATAAATCTCTTGAGTGCTGTGTCATAGGATTGACCTAGTTCACTCAACTCTTCCTTCAATGGAATTTTTACAGAGTATCTGCCATCTTGATCTCGTTCTGTTGTCTTTGTGTAGTATTCTTCACAATATCTGTCATTTCCACTAAAGAGCCTGTTACCCTCTAATTCTCCAATTTTCCAAAAACTGTTCATTGTGTTGTTAAGTTCCTCAATTGTTGTTAAGTTGCACACTGTTGATAGGTATGAAGTTTCAATGTTGATGTTCACTTTGCCAGAAACTATCCAGCCAAATGTTGAATTTTGGAGAGTTGGAGATGTCTCATTGACCAAAATTTTTCCATCACAAATTATGTCATAGAATAGTTCTGCACCAAGAAGAATATCAATGTCACTAGGTATGTGACATTTAGGATCTGCCAACTGTATGTTTTCATAAATGTTCAGCCTTGATATTGGTATTTCAATGATTGGTAGCTTCTGAGTGATTTTTCCAAGACAATACATTCAATGGATGCCGAAAATGAAGTCATTCTGGATTGGATGTTGCAGTCAACTGCGTGACATGTCTTTGTAGAAGATTGTCCAATACCACTAACTTCAATAGCTGATTTCTTTCTTCGAAGTTTCAGGAATTGTGCTGTCCTTTCAGTTATGAAGTTTGATTGAGATCCACTGTCAAGCAAGGCTCTGCATAGGTGAGGAGTCCCATGACTGTCCTTTACTGTGATGATTGCTGTTGAGAGCATGATGTGTGTATTTGATGGCTGCTTCACATCAGATGTTGATGCAATTGTGTGTTGTATAGGAGGTAAAGATTTTTCCTTTTGGGTAGACTGATCAGAAGATTTGTTGGGCCTATTGAGTAGTGTGTTGTGTCTTCCACTGCATAGTTTACATCAGCCTGACTTACAGTCTGCAGCTGCATGACCATCCTGGAGGCAGTTGAAACACATGTTAAGTTTTTTGACCTCCCTTTCACGTTCAGACACAGATCATAATTTGAATTTCTTACAATGGAATAGTTGATGGAAAGGTTCAGCACATAGTTGACAATTTGGTTTCACTGCAGCATAGAAGTTGTTTGAAGTAGGCTCCTTGTTGTGAACACCTTGGTGAGGTCGACTAGATGAAGATCCTTGAACACTTGAGGAGGATTTGCTTGTTTCAATGGACTCAAGCACCTGGTATTTATGCTTCGAGAAGTCTTCAAGTTGCTTCATGGTGGGTAATTCTGAAGTTTCTAGAGAATTTTCCCATTCACAGAGCGTTGCAGCATCCAATTTTCTTGTGATAATATGAACTATCAGAGTGTCCCAGTGCTCTGTGGGTTCACCAAGACCTGTTAATGCTCGAATGTGCTTCAATGAATCATCTAGGAGATGTCATAGAGATGTTGAAGAAGCCTTGTCACATTTTTTCAGATTGAAGAGTGCATTTATATGCTTGTTGATGAGAACACATCTATTTTCAAATCGATCAGTAAGTAGCTCCCATGCTACTTGGTAGTTTTCAGCTGAGCTCTCTAATGACTGTAGAATCTCAGCAGCTCCACCCTTCAATGCTCCCTTTAAATAGTGAAATTTGTGAGTCTCTAACAATTTTCTTGGATGAATTAGGGCAACAAAGGTATCATGAAATGATGGCCCCTCATCATAATTTCCACTGAATATTGGAAGTTTTATCTCAGGGAGTTTGAATGGAATATCGTTGATTTCAGGTATGATGTTTATTTTTGTTACTTCATGTTTTGAAATTAAATTTTCAGCCTGAGCACTCAAGTCAAAAAATTATTTCTCGAAATTTTCTCTTTCACTTTCATCATCAGATTCATCTGATATTTCTGCTAACTCAATTTGTTTCTGTATTCTATCAAATTCTTGCCAATATTCATTCAGCTTTGACAATCTGATTTTCAATTCAGTAATGTCAATGGTACCTTTAGAAATTGCTGACTTAAATCATGTTAGTTTTGCCTTCACAAGACCACGTTCCTTTATCAATTGTTTTGTTCCAGCCATGATGATGAAAGATCAAGATGTATTTAGCGAATACAACAAAAAAAAATAGGTACTAGTTGCGTTGCAAAGTTGAAGCTGCATTGCTGTTGCAATTGCAATTGTGTTCTGTTGCAAGGAGCAGCTCTGTCTGAAGGTGCTCGGCGGGCGACTGGATTACGCGAGTGCCGACTGAGCGACCAACACATACCACGAACAAAAGAAGATACACACACGAACGCGAAGACGCAGACATGAAACACGATACAAAATAAAACACGCCGACAAAATAATGAAAACACGAAATCAAGAACGAATATACGAATATATGAATTAACATATTTGAAGATAATATAGTCACTATTCAACATACAGTTTTCACAGTCACACAAGAATTATATTATTGCACAAGATTGACATTATTGTCACACACGATTAATATTGTTGTCACACGCAATTGATATTGTTGATATAAATAGTTGATATTGTTATAATGTTTTATAACAAGATTGATAATGTTATAATGTTACAGTACATACCGGTAGTCATGAAGCTTACCAAGTTCACGAATTCAAAAATTACACAAGATGAAGTTTATTACACATAAGTTCACGAATTCACCAATCACACAAGATGAAGTTTATTGCACATAAGTTCACAAATTCACAAATCCGGTCGGAGTAACCAAGGCTTATGGATGATTGGTGTAGAATGAAATGACACATGACACAAATATTTCACTGTTACAAAATGGACTGTATTACGCAAGAAGATCAATGAAACAAAAGATCTTAATATTACAAGTGTTTCGCACTTTCACTCATTACACAAGAAAATCAATGAAACAAAGATCTTAATATTATGAGTGTTTCACACTTCACTCAAAAATAGTCAAATTGTCTGTACTTCATAGTTCACAACTCATCACCAACTCACCAACACCCAGTTCATGCATAGGCAGCATGGCCAGATGGGTTTGCACACGAAGCTCTTAACAGAGCGCTCACAAAATGATACAAAATGGTGGTAACAGTATCACTGATACATGACCGATACTTATCAATGAAACATATCAGTTATGTATCACTGATACATGACTGATACTTATCAATGAAACATATCAGTTACCTATCACTGTTACATAACCGACATGTATCAATGAAATGTATCAGTTACGTATCATTGATTCTTGTTTGGTACATATCACAAAAGTGGACATTTCTACCTATCTGATACATAACTGATATATATCAGATATGCATCCATATGTTTCTGATATGTATTGTAGGTTTCAAGGATATGTATCTGATACCTATCAGATAAATAACCGTGCTGTGTGGGTACTTCCACCATATCCACCCACACTCAAAAGTTCCTTTACTTTGAGAGTTGTCATCCCTATCAAATCAAAAGATCCCTCCCATGTTCCCTTTCAATCCAAGGTCAAAAAATTGCAGTGATCCCCACCACCTTGACAAGTACCTCAAAAAACTCCACCAATCCCTCCTGAAATGTAACTATCCTGAAAGGATGTTACAGAAACAAATCTCCTCCAACACAGACACTAATCCAACCATAATAAAATTCTCAAATTCCAAAGCTCTGTACAATCTACTTCCGTGGAATCGAAAACCTCAAAAACCTTAAAGATCTCTTCCATATTGTCTCCTCCAATCCCTCTACCAAACATCTTTTCCAGCAACCACCCACCCTCATTCATAAGCAGCCTCCCAACCTCAAGGAAATTTTCAGTAAAAACCAATCACTCACCAGTGATGGAATCCCAACTCCACCTGGTACCCTACCCTGCAAACGCCCCCGCTGTAAAACCTATCCTATCACTGATGCCTCTATTTCCTTCACAAGTCCTATCACCAACTACACCCATAAATCCAGTAATAATTGCATCTCCAAAAATTGCATCTATACCTCCTTTCCTGCAACTTCTGTCCTGCCTTCTACTTAGGTGAAACCACTGCCCTAAACCTCCAGATCAACAATCACAGGTCTTCCTTCGAGAATAATACTTCCCTACAAATCCCTACCACTGGTTCTGAGCACAAGTACTTTGGACTACATTAACTTTTTATCAAAATTTTTGGAGAGAAATAGAACAGGCTCAGTCTATTTTTTCCTACAATGTCATAATTATATTATGATTGTAGTATTTTGCACAATATTTTTGACCAATGCTTCAAAGTCAAAGTTCTTGCCACCCATCCTGCCACAGCCCCCTCCTTAGTTGTCAAGATGGAAGAATTGGCTTTCATTTGGATGTTTGGAGCTATCATTCCTGATCTCAACAGACAGCAATATAGTACCAAGTGTAAACGCTCTTCCAAGTAAACTTGAATATTCAAGAAAACTTTACTTATGTAAAACCCCCCTTTACGCCGAGCATACGGTACAGAATGTGACTGTTTTACAAATACTGTTGCAAACCAGTTGCGCATACAACTATTTTGGAGGTGGGCAGGCAAAAACAACGCAACTTTATTTTGATAATCTCAAACCAGTCACATACAATCGAGGTAGACCCGCGGTTGCAGTTGCGTTGCAGACTTCAGTTGCACGTGATGGAAAAGATAAAATAAATGCAAACTGACTTAGAACAAGCCTCTTGACAGTACACCCGTGTACAGACTAGGTTTTGTTTCAGTTGTATCCTGGTTACAGAAGCAACTAGTCTGCAACTCTATTATTTATTTGGCATATGACAGATACACAACATACTGGTAGCTCATGAGTCTCAAATGCTCAGATATACACTGTATATTTCCAAATTCTTTGAGTTGTTGTGTAGTTTTCGGTCAGGAGAACATAACTTAGTCTGACTGCCATCATTATTTGCTAGTCCATTTAGCAATACCCAATGTGCACCATAGAGGTAAACTAGTGTTACACATATTTAGGTTAAAAATTTGATAGCTGGAAAAATTTTGAGGTTGAAACTCAATTTTAAACTTTCACAGAAAAATAGTTATTTGTATATCTAGAGTGAAAAGTACTGTCTCCCTGAGGGAAAAGTTTGAAGCCTGAGGCGAAGCCGAGGGCAACAATTTTCCTGAAGGGGAAAAACATTTTCCACTTGTGATATACACAACATTTTTCCTCCACCTACATTTTTATAAAAACTGCAAATAAAATAATTTTTAAAAACTTATGTTACCAAACAATGTGTTACAACATAACATAAAAAGTAAACAGCTGAGCTAGCTTGTAATCACAGTTCTTTCTCCAACAGCGCTATGCACTATCTGTCAGCAAAAGTTGTAACAATGGCCGACTCAGCTACAACTATGACAAAGTTCCCGTTTCAAATTTGATTAGTTAATGAGGAATATTCGTTGGCTGGTATTTTGAATAGCATGGAATATGAAGAAATATTTATACATTTTTTTAGTATACTGATATGAAGTTTGTAATAATTTCAGCATACAAACATAAATTTCATATATTGATCAAATGTCTAGTTTGAGGTATTAAATTAAGTTGGTTTAATGACTACTCTATATGCTCCCTAATCTGAGCTTAGACCTTCTAACCTATTCCAAATTTACGTTTTTAAAATAGAGATGCTCCCCATGTTATTTAAATAATGGAGTTACTTTTATGCTCTAGGGAGTTTTTCTGTTTTTTCTCCCAAGAGCAAAAAAGTGACACTAGTATTATGCTCCAGGGAGTAGTTTATAATTATTTATAATTTATAAATTCATTTATTATATAAAGTACTATAATCATAATACAATTATGACATTGGAGGAAAAACTAGGCTGAGCCTGTACTATTTCTCTCTAAAAATTATGATAAAATGTTAATGTTGTCCAGAAGATAAGGTTACGTAATCACACACTGCTTAAAGTGGAGTAAGCACTTTAGACAGAAGGTGGAGGAAAATAGCTATTTATGTATTAAGAGCGTAATGCACAACTATATCGCTTGCGCAAAACAGTTATCACACGACGTGAAGCAGAGCGTGATAATTTTGCAAGAGTGATAAAGAAGCATTACATGCGAATTACATACAAAATTTTTTATACAACTGCCCAAACCTGTTAAATTACTTATATTGGCGGAGTTACAATTACCGACTTTTTAGGTTAAGATCTGACTTTTTGGCGAGCTGCTTACAATCAGCTGATTAGGGAGTGTAAAGAAACTCTTCTGCGCATGCGTGAATGATTTGGGAGCGTAAAGTAAATCTACTGCACATGCGCGGATGGTTAGCGAGCGAAAAAGTTGATTCTCCTCAGAAATAAGCTGTTTCACGAGGAGAATTGAGTGTGTAAATTCTTTATTTACGCGCAGTTGTAGAAAAAAACATTTTCAAACCATCCTCACCATTACAAATGTCCAAAATTGCATAAAAACAATCCAGATATAGAATTTATGTTTGAAATTTGCACCCAAAAAACGTTTAGGCTAGCTTTGTTGCTAAGCTGGTTACTAAGATTTTGAAATTATAAATATTTTGAAATTATAAGATTTTGAATTGATAAATAAAGAATCAGTTTGCAACAACTGTAATTGTAAAACAGTCACACCGTTGTGCGCTGGGCATTATGCTAGTTAAAATTTCTGATGCAAATAAATACAAACACTCACCGTATCATAACAATTCCACACTTTCAAATTGAAAGGCTTGGCATGAGAATTGAATAAGTAACGATGATAGTTGTCATTCTCATTTTCTCCGACTTGAAATCTCGTCAAAAACTTACTGGCCTTTTTATTTTGAATTGATATTGTCTCATTAAGTTCACATCTATAAAAATATGGATTGATAGAAATTCAAGGAGACAACAAGTATAGTATATTTCGCACCTAGGGCCGAAAATTAGACTTTTCTGGCTCGAAATTGGTTTCCAAGTCCAAGGCCATAGGCCGAGGACTAGAAAAGATTGAGAGCCCGAAAAACATTTTTGCCCCTGGTGCGAACACTATTTTTTGCCACACAGAAAAATAAACTATATATATATATATATATATATATATATAGATATATATATATATATATATATATAATATATATATATATATATTTATATGATAATTGTTTACTAAGCACTTCCAAAAGCAGAAGTGGAAGGTCATAGCTCTAGCAAATCTGAGGTAATCTGAATATCAGGAAATTGTCCACATATTTTTATTTTTTATTCTAATTATGTGGGAGGTTGAGTTTATACTTTTTTATTCATTCAAATGACAATAAGATGATATAAATGTATATTTATTTCATATATAAATGTGAAATTTGTCTAAGCAAAAGAGTGGACTGTATAAAGGGTGAATTTGTAGGTTATGAAATTTAGTAAAGTAATCAGAGACTAACAACATCCACATATAAATTTGAAAGGAGGAAAAATCCAATGTGCTTACATAATGTATATTGAATGAAAGCAAATTTGGCATGTACAGCAAATGGTAACTCAGGATTGAGATTGAAATAAAAATACCAAATGAAAGGTTGAATATAATCACAACTTTAATTAAACTGTTTGTAGTGCAAATAATAACTGAGAGAACTATGAGAAATTTAGAACAGTGAATGATTAAACCAAAATTAATCAACAGGCATGATAAATAGTGAAAAGTTACTGAATATTGCAAAATCACAATTAAATGCTCAAATTGAAAAGGTGCTCAAGTAACAAATACAAGAGTAATTAAAAACTGAATCAGCAAAATTTGTAACGAAAAGTTTTATAAGAATAAGAAAGTTCAAAATCAAACAAATGATGATCGATTACAAAAGTTCTACAATAAATTTAGAATGGATAAGCTGAACAACAGCAGTCACAAAGTTAAGGTAATAATCGATACATAACACAAGATCTGCAAAGGTGCAAGAATCAAGAGACTGAACTGACACAAAGGAAACTAATAAAAATACAATATTAGTAAAATACAAGTAAAAAAAATGGATCTAATTGCTTGCTTGAATTTAAATAATGCAAGATACAGGAGTGATGTTTAAACACTTTCAATTCTTTGAAATATTTAAAGATTGATTTACAATAAGACAATATGAATTTGAAATCATGAGATTGAAACTTGATAGATAACCAGAATAATCAAAAGAGTTTGAGACTATTTAAACTTTTAGAAATCGAAATGAAAATACATTAATATGTAAATTAATAATTGAAAAACAAATAACAATTATTTATTATGAAGGTTACTAATTATTGTCAATTTTAAAACCAGACGGGTACAATCACCAATGAAATGAAAAATGAAGGCTTTAAAATTAGTGGAAAACACTCAATTGAAAAGATTCACTGAATATTGAGATAATACTGAATATAAGATTCACTGATAGATTGAGACAAGTCTGGGAAGGTAGAGCAAATATACTTTAAACTTGAAATATTCAATTTAGAAGAGATAGCTCAAGATCTATAACCAAAGTGAATATTTTGCTTCAGTTGAAGTGATGTGAAAATATCAATATCATGATATTAGAAAATCGAAAGATTGAAATTGGAAACAAGAAAAAATAATGTTAGATAATAGGACTTAGCTCAGAAAGTTTGAAGCAACAGCAGGTGGAGACGAGCACCAGCGTGACCGCGCAGGTGGTGCAGATCAGGATGAGAACCTCAAACCAAGATTCTGGAGACCAGCAGGAATCCATGACGACTCTAGGCTGACAACAGTGAACCCCTCAATGTTATAAGAAACCGATGAAACTCTGACGAAGACACTCCAAAGGCGATGGCGAGATTGAATCCGAACGTATGGTAGTAGCGTTTCCAGATACAAGACGATGTGAAAGAAGAAACCAATTCTTCAATGAGTAGCATTGCAAAGATCCAAAATTACAAACTAGATGCGAGATCCAAAACATAAGATGAATTTGGATTGAAAACTGAATGAATGGAGAGGTCTCAACACTGAAGAAAAGTTCATGTACACTGCAAGGTTGTGACGCACATAAAAAATTGGAATTGAGATAAATCAAAAACTAATGAATCAATTTTGAATCAATTAATGGCGAGATGTATAGCGCAGATTTATTTGTCGAAATCAATGCTAACAGTGCCATACTTCATGAAAATACTTGAAGTTTTGAAGAAACATTTGGGACTTCGAAAAGTTAGTGCACAAGAGACAGGAAACCAAAACGGTAGACAAAAGTAACATTTAGGCTCAGAACAAAGAAGCAAGAAAGGAACTGACTAAGTGACTCAAAATACTGTCAACACATAACTGATGATAATGCTAATAAAATGAGAGACAATCCACTTGTAAAATATAATTGAAAATGATTACAAAAAAGTGAATAAAGATTATTTATCTATAAGAATATCTAAAAGACATAATTGAGACAAAAACCGAAACTACAAGTGGCCATGAACACCAAAACACAACGACAGCTGGCAGAAATCAAGAATCGTCAATTAACCTAAAAACAAAATAATAATAATAATAATAATCATTTTATTTGTAAATGAGCACAAGCACATACAAATGGAGTTGCTGATAAGAGCCCATGAATAACAATACGAATATTAAACTGTAAAAACGTACGGTAACATAATGACAAGAAGCAATAAATTTACATAAAAAATCTGGTGTGGTACACTCACACAACTTTCCTTGCTCATTGAACTGGGGGCCTCATTCTTAAATGACAATAATTTAGAGAAATAACATAATGACGATTTGGCGGCAATATAATTATTTGAAACTACGATCATACCACTAAATATGTGTGTATATAATTGTTTTCAGAGTACTTTTTCCTTTGTGTAGATTTTTTAAAAGTCGTCAAAACAGCTGTTCTACAGATGAAATATCTCGACTATGTGTTATTTTTACAGACTGCTCTACCTACCTACCTCATGCACGAGAAGGAGGTCCATGGTTACAAAGTCCATTTCTCAAGGATGGGGTGAACCCCCATTAGTTTCCCAGAAAGGAGACTCATGCCAGTTGATAGAGCTGATAAATAACTATACAAAGTATGAATTTGAAATAAATCAGTCGAGTAATTTTTGAGAAAATCGGGAAAAACATGTTTTTCAGTAATTATTCCCATTTTTCTCGAGAATATTACGCAGCTCCTGCTATTTTCCTAGAAATGAGACTCATGTCAGTTGATACGACTTATAAATAGCTATCCATGGTATAAATTTGAAGAAAATCGTTAGAGCCATTTTCGAGAAAACCGTGATGAACATGGTTTTTTAGTAATTATCTGCCATTTTTCTCGAGAATATTACGCAGCTCCTGCAACTTTCCCAGAAATGAGACTCATGTCAGTTGATAGGGCTTATAAATAGCTATCTATGGTATAAATTTAAAGAAAATCGTTATAGCCGTTTTTGAGAAAATCGTGAAAAACATGGTTTTTTAGTAATTGTCCGCCTGACAATTGAGAATAAATAAAAAGTTTTTTATATAAATATATGGAGTGATTATCTTAACTATATTCATAAATAAATCGCAATATACGATGTTAATATGTTACAATATGTATTTAGTTTCTTATGTGAGTTTTGTATACTCTTGATTTTCGTGCTTTTTAGATTATAATTAATATTTTTACAGAAATAATAGTTGTCCGTATTTCTATATATCAACCTTCCTTAGTATATATAATACATCTTTTGTGAGTAAATTTTTATAATTCAACCTATACTGGTTGATCGAACAATCAGCTGATTCGCTAGGTATTGATTCAAATAACTATCGATTTATTCTAGATCGATTGATTCATTTAAAAGTGTAAACAAATAATTCTAACCTCAATGTACATGCAAACTTTTATTTTTTATAATCCGCCAATAATAAATAAGCCGCTTTATAATTTTTAATTCTGCCAATGGATTCTCAGTTGTTGAATCCCAGTTATACATGTTTTCTTATCATTTTAGATAATACAATTACTCTTTATCGCTAACAATATTCGATTTAGGTTGATTGATCCTTTGACTAGGTTTAACTTTCTTCTCCATTTTATAATTCTATTAAAATTCACTGGTTTACTCCAAATATTCTGTGGTGCTAAAATACCATGTGACAATATATGCACATGCAATCACATTTATTCAAAAAAGAGTTCTTATTCACTAGGTACTTTATAATCTGGTATACTATACATGAAAGGTATGTTCACATTACACCAGGTCTCATAAGTAATATAATGTCGTGCTTTGTTTAGAGTTTTCAAGAGTGCATATGAATTCATCAAAGCTCTCACTTAAGCTACGGATATTCATTGAATATATATTAAAAAATGAATCTCTCTCACCTCGCACTGAGGTGAATAATTGATATAATCTTCCACTACTTTAGTTGTACTATTTTCAGAATCAGATAATGCAAATATATCTTGTATACTTGTCATGAAAAAGGAGGAAAATTAAAAAACGTACGAATTAAAAGCAGCTAAAAGTTTTGTTGTTTCTACCCTCATCCCTCTTCACCAGAATCTTGCCGTCGCTTATCCAAAAGAAACGATACTGCTTGTCAGTTGCGACCTTTCTCGTTTCTTTCAGCAAATTTATGACAGGTTGAGTCAGGTTATGAAAAACGCTTACTCTCCCATCCAGTAACGATTCATTTACTGCTTTTGTAGAAATTCCAGGCAAACCAGGATCCAAGGCAGATCGATGCTGTTTTGAAGTCCGACATCCACGCCAATTTCTCTTGTTTCCTTACAAACTTGAAAATAATCAGCTTCAAATTTCCCTTCTCCCTGACCGGTAATCTATATGTCCTGTGCTTAAATCCCTACAGGTCAGATCACTTTATAATGTTTTTGATAATGCATTGAAGATCTCATCAATTGATTCATTTTTAGTTTCTGGGAGACCAGTGACTATTACATTATCGCAGCGACTGTACGTTTCGAGATCGAAAACTTGCTTTTTTAGAGAGGAAATTTTCATTTTTAAAGAGGAATTTTCATTTTCAACTTTTTTCAAGAACAGGGAGGTCAACCGTAGGCATGAGAAACCTCAGGCCAGTTCAGTGTCAGGCTTTGACATACACTGATGATATAGTTCTCATAACAGACTCGGCTGAAAAGATGCAAACGGCGGTTACAGAATGGAATGAAACACTCAAGGAAAGAGGCATGCATGTTAATAAAGTGAAAAGCAAGGTCATGATGGTAAGGAGAACTGAACAACAGGTGGAGGAAATCGAAATTGAGTGCGATGACCAACCATTAAAGCAGACTGACAACTACCAGTACTTGGGCACAAACATGAACTGCACTGCCAAGCTGCAAGAAGAAGTTAGACAAAGGACTCGAAAAGCTATGCAGGCATACTATTCACTCAGTAGAAGCATTTTTGGAAAGGCTGAGGTGAGTAGGAGAGTAAAATCAAAAGTTTATGTTTCAATCATTGAGCCCATCCTATTGTATGGAAGTGAAAGTTGGACAGCCAGTAAAAAAGAGAAAAGCCAAATAAATGCGGTCCAAATGAAATGTCTCCGAAGAATAGTTGGGAAAACAAGACGAGACAGAGTGAGAAATGACCGCATAAGGGAAGAATTACACATTAAAGCGGTTGAAACAACAATCGATGAATGGATACTCTCCTGGTATGGACATCTCCTGAGAATGGACGAAAACAGAAAGCCTCGCCAATACATGGAGGCCAGGGCACAAGGCAGACGACCGATAGGAAGACCACGGGTGACATGGGAGGCAACTGTTTCACGGACAGCAGCAGAAAGAGGCAAGACCGTGAATCAGTTGAAGAGAATGGCTACGGACAGAGAGCAGTGGAGAAGATGGATCCCGAGGCGACCACCCAACGCTGTGAAAACGGCAAATTGGGATAGATAAAGAAGAAGAAGAACTTTTTTTAAATTCTCTTTACAGTTCGTAAGCTCCTTCGTAACATTATCGAACTCATCCGATATAAAAGAAACGGATTTTTCAATTTCTTCAAAATCACTTAAGAATGTAGGAGACAGTTCGGATTGTATTATCTGTTTTACGATAGCTGAAATAGCTTCTAGGTCTACCTGAGATAAGGAACCCGCTATTGGCTGATTCGTTGAAGGAACTCCTCCTCCCTCCACCACTGGTTTGTTTGCAGACCTGTTGACTGTCGTCTTACACGAAATGCACCTCCACTTTGACTTGTTTTTGGTTGACATTTTTCTAAAGTTTTTTCGGTGAAGGGTTGACACAAATAACGCAAATTCTCCTTACATTCACTATACACTTGATCATATCCTCCACAACAACTTCTGAATTACACTTTTTGCACTACATTTAAGGTTGAAGCAAAATTTTTAATAGAATGATAACAGAGTAACGCAGATAAGATGTTTACTGCTTCGTATCTGAAGCAAAACTCGATGTTTCATGATTTTTCGTGAATTTTCATGATTGAGCGTTCTGATTTGCTAGTCACTATGCAATTCCAGGTGAGTTCAGTTTACAAAATGAATATAACAGGCAACAGAATCAATGCAGTCATGGGACATTATATCTAGAATTAATAGCTAATAGCTTATCAGTTCTAGTCGAGATACCAGTAGGCCGGCCGGTTGTTTTTCGTTCCACTCTTATATCTATGATAGAGTGAATCGAGAGTTTGGACCGCCATCTGAGCTAACAAGTTTCTATAAAGAAAACAGTATTTGCCGAATTAGATATTCCATACTTCATTAATTAATTTTTTTATCTAATTCAACTGTGACGTGTTCTTTGGTTGCCTATATTCCGTTTCAAAGTCACGGAGGCAAAGCTGCGGGTCACCAACTGTAAATACTATTTTTTTGTTGAATAAGTTTCAATTATAAATTCAATAATTTTTCAATTGATTGAATAATATAATGAGGTACATTTTTGGACTACTGAGAAATTCAGAACGACTTCACTGTATTTAAATTTGAAACACTACTCACTTGATTGTAGTCTCTTTTGTACCGTAGACCTTCTGCCATTTTGAACCAATCACCATAGTTTTATATTGTACATCTAAATTCTTATGTTTTATGTACTTGAATGAGTACCTCCTTTCCCTGTCAAGGTTGTATTTTTTTTCTAGGGTCTTGAGGCTCAGCCTGTTATAAAAGAGAAAATAGTCCAACATTATATTATTCATGTTACAAATTGTGCGCTAAAAATGAATGTTTGTTCCAATCAAAGATCTTAAAGAGATAAATAATCTTTTCCTCCACCTACTGTCAAAAGTACTTACTTTACTCCCTGAAACATGATACTAAAGTGTCACTTTTTCGCTCTCGGTACTAAAAAACAGAAAAACTCCCTAGGGAGTGAAAGTGACTCCATTTAAATAACATAGGAAGCATCTCTATTTTAAAAACGTACATTTGGGATAGGTCAGAAGGTCTAAGCTCAGATGAGGAAGCATATGAAGTAGTCATTAAACCAACTAAATTCAATACCTCAACAAGACATTTGATCGATATATAAAATTTATGTTTGTATGCTGAAATTATTATTACAAACTTCATATCACTATACTAAAAAAAATGTATATATTTTATTCCATGTTATTCAAAATATCAGCCAACGAATATTACTTATTAACTAATCAAATTTGAAACGGGAACTTCATCATAGCTGTAGTTTTGGCTGTCATTGTTGTTACAACTTTAGCCGACAGATAGTGCTGTCGGAGGAGAACTGTGATTACAAGCCAGCTGTTTCTGTTTACCGGTACTTTTTAGATTATGTTGTAACACATTGTTTGGTCACATACGTTTTTAAAAATCATTTTATTAGCAGTTTTTATAAGAATGTAGGTGGAGGAAAAATGTTGTGTATATCATGAGTGAAAAATGTTTTTTCTCCCTCAGGAAAATTGTTGCCCTCGGCTTCACCTCGAACTTCAAACTTTTCCCTCAGGGAGAAAAAACAGCACTTTTCACTCTAGATATACAAATAACTATTATGGTCTTTGGTTTCAATACTCAAGATCGATAAAAGTCGATAGTCGAGGACAAAACATAATATAATCGATATTCATGATTAACATAAATGAAATTGAAAGTCAGCTGATTATGTTGAATAAGTTGGAAGTAATAAATTTTCTTTCTCAATTATTGATAAATTTCTAAATAGGAACAAGAGTTGAATAAATAAAAAACAAATTAACAAAATAAAGTTTATTGAAAATATTAAATGATATAAAATGCAACTTAATATTTTAAAGTTGTGTAAAATGTGTTGTGTTGTGTAAAATTTGGCTCTGTCTTTAAGAATTCATAATGGTTTAATTATTGTGTTTTCTGTAGAGTTGAATATTTCTGATGAAGAGAAGACAAGTAAAAGCCTTCATGGCTAAATTTAACAGTGCGAGCGAACTCTGTATCTCAGCTATTTTTAGAGATATCGACTCAATTTTTTTTTATGAAAGAGGATAAGGCTGCATTTACACCAAAGCTAATAACAAAATGTTAATAACTTAATCCTTATAGATTCTATTAGATTGAACATATCTTATCAACACATGATGAACATATGTGTTTGTCAAGTTCCGTTCAATCTAATAGAATCTATAACGATTAAGTTATTAACATTTTGTTAATAACTTTGGTGTAAACCCAGCTTAACAACATACAACTGGGTAGCACAAATTTTACAGAGATACAGAGTTCGCTCGCGCGGTAAAACTTAGCCTAAATGAATTTTATATCAAAAGATAAGTACTTAGTTTGTAGGAAGATTGTATTTTGTATCAATGGTTATGTTTGATTACTTGCGTTTTAAGTGCCCAAGTTTCATGAAATTATAATTTGATTTGCTCTATGACTTTTTATTTAGAAATAGTGACCTCATTCATAACTTTAATCAAGATATAATAACATAGGAACCGAAAGCTTTACATTAGGAACAGGTTGTAAAACTATCGGCAAACCAGCAGGAAAAATTGATAGATCGCCAATCCACACTCAAGACCAATGAGACATAGTATTATGTCAACAATATTCTGTTGCAACAGAAATACATTGCAAACAAAAATAAAATTCAATTTCTCTTACAGTTCTAATGAGAGTGTTCACACATTGACAGGTTATTAGCTCGACAGAGAAAACTAGCACACAGGCAATACACATATGCTACTGGAAGACGCAAAGCGACTTTATGGTGCTAGGTAAAGCAGCATGAGTTTCCAATTGGTATGACGCTCATATTATAAACCAGCGTACAGACTTACGCGCATTTCTCGAACAAGGATTCGCTAATGGTGATCTAGATCAGAGCGCAAACTTGCCACGTGTTCCATTGTTGTCAGCGGGAGCTTGACCAATTCGAACCGGAATCGAGTGATCTGCTATCATCTTGCATACTTCTCGCATGCCGTTTGTTCGCACATAATTCAAGTCTGGACGCACCTCTAGGTGATTCCAGTTTCGAGTATTCCACGACTGCACAGCTACCGTACATTTCTTGGCGACTCATCAAGCTAACAAGAGTCGAATATTCTAAATAGAGTGAGTTCAAAGCCGGGGCCACCCTTATCATGCAGCCACAGAATACATACAGAATCGAAAGTATCAATCCAAACCATGCACTTTACATGTTGCCAAGACTTGAGTGCACCAAGACCACGTCACGTAAAATTACTGCTATCCGGGTCTTTTGATTGGCTTGCAGCAGTGAACAAGACCAATTGACCCAGATCATTAAAGGGATCCGAACCTCCCATATATACTATTACAATGCTGAGTTTTCTTTCAAGATGGCGGATTTTTGCATTAGGATACTAGCTGACTTTCCATTCTGTATTGTATTCTGTGATGCAGCGTTCCAATTACAGATGGCAATGGCCTAGATTGGTGCATGTCTCACATGTCTGTCATGTAATCTGTCCTACCACCACCCCTCCACACAACAGAAACATCGGTCACGCATAATTATGATCAGAGAGCTGCCTGACAGGTGTTTCCCTGGTCTCAGGCCCATATTATGCAGATACTCGGTTTAAACGGAGAAATGTCAGCTGTTAATTCGTATAAACCACGTATGAAACACATTATGATAAATACAACCATATCTACAAGTAAACGTAGTTTAGAGTTAAATGTAGTGTCAGCATATGGCTACCAATTAGAGTTGGAGTGGAATAGCGTGATCATACTTGCTATTGGCAATAGTGCATGACATGCGATATATAATATAATATATTACAATATTTTTTTTCTTTTTCTTGTTAGACAAGGGAATGTAAGCGCCACGTACATGTAAAGTGCCAGCTCTACATTCCCTGTCTATATAAGACGCTAAAGGTATTACACTATTCATATGTGATATGGTTATCACAATTCAGCAATAAATTCATAAAATTTTTGAGTGTGGAAAAATTACTTACAATTTGAATCTTTTCTCATCAGTAGATAAGTCTTCAGTTCCACTTGACCATGTCCCAATGTGATTTTCTTCTTCAAGCCACAAAAAGCCTCCTGTAAAATAGAAAGCAACAACTAACTGATAACAATAGCACATCAAATCAAATCCATTTAATGCCAACGACAATAATTACACAAGTAGCCTATAGGTCACGTCACAAATCTCATCATTATTTTACTAGTACCAGTACATAAAATCACAATTTATGAATTATTCATATTAAAGCTAAAATATCCATTGACATTGTAAAAACAGTTTTTTATTAGAAATCCCTCAAAGACAAGTCTCTAACATTCAATGGTAATTGATTGTAGAATCTAATTGCACAATTGTGCAATTAAAGCCTTGAAGCTTGACTGGATTTGTAACGACAGTTCAGGTAATAAAGGCTCAGAAAATGGTGTAGAAGAAATAGTTTGCAGGAATATTTTTTACCCTTCAGTTCAGTTTGGGATAGATAAGGAGGTAAGCATAAAAGTCCCCAACCCCTAACACCTGTGCTACTCGGCTGGTTCAAAGTTACCAGCTTTTAGTTTCTTGTCTATATCTATAGTGAGGTCCACGTTATAATGGCAGTATTTGTTCAACTTTGGTTTTGCTATCCTTGTCTATCATTCGACAAAGCCGGTGGTACTATCCTTTTCTAGGTCCACAACGATGCCAATTTGACAGTGTAGAAATATAATTAATTGAAGCAGAGAATCGGCATCGCTATTCTACTATCTTTATCCACTGCCATTATAAAGTGGACCTCACTATATGCGTCTTACGGACATGACTATCCAGTAAAAAATGGAAGCTTACAAGATTTCCTACAACTTTGATCTTCACAACTTCTTTCATATTTCCCATTAGTCCAGTCAATAATTATAGACATAAAAAGGGGTGTGCTTGCAGTTCATATTGCAATTCATATTGCAGTTCTGATTTTTTGATATATTATTTTGGATATATGAGAGAAGTCCAGAACCAATTATTCATGCAAAATTTCCTTGTGCTAAATACAGAGTGGCCCAAAAACCTCGTATTTTCGGTCCATTTTCCAGTTTTCAGCTATTTCAGCCAAATCCAATACGGTAATAGAAAAATTCGCTGTTGCTTTTTTTAGATTATAAAATTCTGAATAGAATGAGATCAAACGGAACTCACTATCTCAAATGAGTACTAAATTATGATTTTTCAAAAATGAGTGAAATTTGAAGAAAAAATCAATATTGAGAAATTCCACTAGGAAATACTGAAATGAAGTGCATCTAACGGGTGATTCTCATAGAACATGATATCATGAGCTTTTATCATTGTACGAAATATCGATGTAAGGACAATGTAGTTGGTGATTATGGTTGAAGCTGAATATTACGTCCTTATACAAGGAACATTATTTTCAGGTGTACCTGATCTCAGATTGTAGAGCAAAAAAAAAAATACGCCCACAGGGATTTTGAATCATAAATCTAAATGGTAACAATCAAAGGATATTTTTGATCAAAAACTAAAATTCATCAAAATTAATTTTTTCTTTAAATTTTACTCGTTTTTGAAAAATCATAACTTAGTTCTCATTTGAGATAGAGAGTTCCAAATGATCTCATTTTATTCAGAATTTTATACTCTGGAAAGCAAGATAAAATGATTCTTCCCGATAACTGGATTTGGCAGAAATAGGTGGCTGAAAACTGCCCCCATGCTTATGGTCCCCATGGTATGCTTACCTCCTTACTACCCTGAACAGAGCTGCGGGGTCAAAAATTTGGCTTCCAAACTTTTCTTTCTATAACCCTTCATTGACTGGACTGAGATTTATTTCTTAGGTTCAATCTACTTCTTTTATTGTAAGAATGAATTGCAGAATGACTAGGAAATGAGATCATATTGGTTTTTACAAATAATAAACATTGGGATATTAAAGGGTAAACACATAATTCTAAATTCAATGAAAAGAGGCTTGCAATACTTAAGGGTTGGAACTTTACATAAGTTACTTATTGCCCTATTTTGTAAAACAAACAGAGAATGAGCATTTTTATAGTTTTCTCAAAATACAGTACCGGTACCATAAGAAATGTGAGTGGACTTAACTGTAATAAACATCAATTAGGATTTTCTGAGACACTCTCTCCCTTAGTGTCTTAAGCATTAAAGTACCCCTAGTGACTCTTGAGATAGTGTAATCAACATGATTATATAAAGTAATGATTCACTTTTAGAAATGAAAACATAATTACATATTGGGTGATAGCAATGCGTAAATATAGTATATTATAGCATTTCCCCATGACTGTTTCGGCAGTTCTATTTTTGAGTGTGAAATCTTCACTTTTGCAATTGACAAAGGAAATTAGGAGGAGATATTTGAAACCAAATTTCGAGGGCTTAGGATCACAGGAGCGTAACTACAAAAATTGCTATTTTTGGATTTTTAGCGTATCTGTGTAATTTTTTGTGCTCTATTTAGTGACACATCCCAGGTAGCACACCTACGTGTTTCCAACGTTGAAATTTGGTTGTTGAGGCCAAATAACCGTTAGTGGTTGAATTTTTCAACGTTTTAAATACAACGTTGTTTTCAACGGTTGATCTCTCGTTAAAAACACGTTGAAAACGAGCTTCCAATTCCACCACTCACAGCGCTACAGTATGTACTATGTAGTCCTTACAAAAACGGATCTAGCAACTTTCGTCAAAGACCGATCGACGCCATTCCATGTTAGAATTATTTTCATCACGTTGATGAAAGCTGTGAACTCATTTAGAAGTGTCTACCCATTCCACTTTGACTTGGTAAGTTTCTTTAATTTATTATTTTTATTTAAAAAATGAGATTGTTTGGTGATTTATTGTCTAAACTTGAAAACAAATATTGTGTGTTATTTACACTTGTTTACATTTGAGGTTAGGGTTAGGTATATTTGTTAAATTAGTGGGCTCTAATTTAATATATTAAAAATTAATATAATACAATAAGCTTGGTTTTAAGTATTGTACATGTAGCCTACTACTTAACTTCCAAATAAATTACAATTACTTTGATTTCTACACAAATATTTTCATTATGCTATCTATGTATTGTTTTTGTCACAGGACTGCTTGTGTTGAGAAATTGAATGAAACTTAATAATATAATGAAAAATATAAATTTTTAAAACATAACCCAATTTAACCTGCAAACAATGGAAGTCTGTTGCTATGGCACTAATAAATTGTCTATGTAGGCTAACATCAAAGTGATTGCTTTTAACTTGTTCAGTACCAGTAATTAACTCGGTGATCCAAGAAATTGGAAACGGGTGCCCGGAGTTCACCTCATAAATATTAACATTTTCCAAATATCGTCATTCCATGGTGACGAAATTTAGCTTAAACTTGTTCATTTTAAAATTTAATTTCCAATTAATTTATGAATGTTTACAACTCATATGTCAAGGATATTTTTGATTAATTTCATTGTGATTTTAACTTTTGGTCTAGGTTCACAAAATTTAGTAGGCCAATAAAAAATGGTTAAAATATCGGCATACAACTGTTTTTTTTTTTTCATAAAACTAAGTATGTACCTACAGTAACTATTACATTTTACTCATAAATCAAAAAAGTAATTTTTTTACCGTTTTTATATAGAGCCTTATTTGTTTAGTTCTATAGGCCTAATGAAAGAGGAGTATTTCAAGTTAAAATTTGTCTATGCTACAAAATTTGGAAACCCAATATTCTTACTTTATTCTTAGTCAATTTGAATGTTTGAACGAATATCTAAAAAACAGTCATCACCTCGCCTTGTGATTCAAAATATCAATGTGTATAACAAAATATTAGATGTGCACTTGAGAAAAATTTTTGTACTTGTCCCTTTATCCCTTTTAACCATGCAACACCCTTATCAAATAATAACTCCTATGTGGTGGCAAAATTTCATCTGCCTTCATATTTATAGAATTTCTCATTAAAATTCATATTACCTTATGTTTCAGATTCTATCAAACAATCTTGTGGGTCGACTGTGGGCATTAAGACCCAAATTGAAGACGCTACCCTAAATTGGCTAAAATATGCGACAGTCAGAGTATTTTCAGTGGAGAAAAAAAAACAATCTAATTTTGTCAGTAATTAAAAATATCAAGGTATAAAATAAAATATTCAAACACATTAATATTTATGTTTATATTTATATTTATTTCACACAAATATTTAATAAAATATTAAAGTATTATGAAATGAAAGTGGAAAGCTATTTTGAAAGTTCCTTTCTATTGAAACACTGTAATAAAATATTTGTTTGGCTATTGCATAAATCACAAACAATCATCATACCTGAAAACTAAAATGTAGGGGGGTTTATACGATGCCAATTGGCAAGACAATAATATTGTCTTTTGAAATGTACAGCTGGTGTAAATTATCAATTGAATCTTTTAATTCTAAAACCATCATCTAGGCATGGCTAAATAAAAACTAATTGACAACATCAGCTGACGGTTTAAGAAGACAATTGTTTTGCCAATTGGCATAGTTTAAACCTGGCATAAATGACAAGTAAAAATGTAGATGATCTATATTATTTGCTAGAAAGAATTGAGCTATTTTTACTCACCACAGATGAAATTATCATACTAAAAATTCAAGATTTTCAAACAACTGCTGAATTCTTTAAATAATAGTTTTAAGTTAGGTATGTTTCTTACAGACATAAAATGTTTTTGAGCTTGGCAGAGTATATTAAATTACCATGGTAATTTGGTTGTAACCATCTCAGTTTTTTAAACAAACTTTTATCATACTAATTTTTGTGGATCAAAATTGGAGTAATATGGAAATAGAAAGAAAAATAAAAATCTCAGTACCCTTTTTGAATCATTTAAATAATGATTAATAATAGTGATTAAATAATTCAAAAAGGGTACTGAGATTTTTATTTTTCTTTCTAGTTCTATAAAAAAGATATACAGAAAAGAGATGAAGTAATATGGTTTTTATTGTGTTTTTTTAATGTCACCTTACCAATGTACCGCATTGCACGGTAATATTTCTGTTACATGAAATCATATGTAAATAAATGGAAATATGATTTCGTATTTTCATCTCTTTTCAAATGATTTTAGAAATATTACCATGTAATTGATAAGGTACCGGTTCAAAAGTATGGCTAATTCAACGTCTATTTATAGTTGAAAATAATGGTTGTCACGATGTGCTTTCAACGTCTATTTATAGTTGAAAATAATGGTTCTCACGACGTGCTTTCAACGTCTATTTATAGTTGAAAATAATGGTTGTTACAATGTTTTTTCAACTATTATTCAACGTTGAAAATAATGTGGAAACGGCGGACATTTTTTCGTGTTTTCAACGTTGAATTTCAACGTCTTTTCAACGTTAAGGTATTACGTGTTTGTAACGTTATTTCAACGTTTCTGTGCTACCTGGGATGAGCTTATCTCAATGCCCTATTGGTCTACAAGTTGGGTTATGAGCCTATCTACATTGTGAAAAAATGTTTAGGATCACAAAAGCTTATGATGAGTTGAGCTACTGTGACTATAATCTAGTTGATGGCATTTCCTGCATAAGTAGAGTTACGCTTCTGTGGCTCCAAGCATATGTCAATTCAGCTGATTTTCAGCCATACATAAAGCAGCGCATGGAATACTATACAACCTCTGTTTTAAGTCTGTCTTGTCACCTCCTTTTAATTAAGGGTATATTTTGGTTATTTTTAGATATTTTGGGAAGGTCGCCTGATCAATGAATGAGTTTACTATGTCCAACAGTGGAACTCCTAATTCTCCACCACATAATTACAGAATTTTGCCAGTTATAGTGTCATATCCATCTGAGTTGTTAAAATTTAGCTTTCTCAGAAGTTTATCCAATCCCGTTTAAGTCTTTCAAATTCACAGAGTATTGGAGCATCTTTAATGTTTTGTGTGTTAGGTACTGTTTGTTAAATTAGTAGTACTGTAGTTCGCTTTGTATTTTGTGTGAAGTAAGCATTTAGCATATTGCTAAAATGGTATGGTTCATCTACTATCATGTTATCTTTTATAAGTGAAGGTTTTCACGTTTGCCTGCATTTGGTTTGCTCCTCTCCCCATTTATAATTCTCCAAAGCACCTTCTATTTATTATCAGCCTTCTCTACCTTGCCTTTGATATGCATCCTGTTTTTATTCATCACATCCAAGTCAAAAGATATTTTCAGATTATTGTAGTGTTCTCAATCTGCTGTAGATCCAGTAAGCATACACTTTAGATTTGCATTGAGCAGTCTATTCTTCGGAGCTATGGTGTCTTTGTTTCAGAAAACGGAGTTTTTAAAACAGTTCATTCCTTTGGGTTCTCTAAGCATCATTTCTTCCATAAGTTGTCGCGCATTATATAAGTGATTATATTTAATTTCAGCCTGTAAAGAGTCTGTTATTGGTCTCCAATCAATACAACGTAGCTTCGATTTAAGCTCCATCAAGTTGGACATATCATAACTTCTGGCATACCTGTACATAACCGCTTCATATTCAATCCAACAGTTTATCTCACAGACTATAGTGTTGTAGTCTGAAATTTTATTTGGATAGGCCGTGGATTTTATCATTTCTATTGGTAGATTGTGATAGAAGCCGTCAATGCTTGTGGTTGATGTTCGGGTTACCCTAGTAGCAGGCTCGTCTATATTGGATATTCCTCTAAAACTAGCTTACAATGCAGCATATAAAATCAACGCCGAGAGAATCAACGATTTAATGGACTTGTGCAACAAAGAGGTTATTCGTCAGCAATACCTTTTATGTATTTGAACACGACATGCAGTCGATTATTAAGTAAATAGGTATTAAAACTTTTACTCACTGCCTGGAGTACTTTCAATCGTCTGGCGATCATTTTCAACAGTGTAGACCGGAAATGTTTTGATGGTTAGGAAGATTTGTGGTGTTTATTATGTGATCAAAAAGTTTGTTGGATTTGAAATTCAGCTGTTCATTTAGTATGTTGTTACTGTCAAGGATGGTGGCTTTATAAATTTCAAACTGTTCTGCTGTATTTAATTCATGTCCATTTCTTTTTACTTTCAATATTGTGAGGTTGGTGTCTATGTTTGTGTAGAAGTGCCCGGTTTCATTTAAATGTGTTGCAAAAGCTGATTCTGTTTTGGTTTCAAGTGCGTTGATATGTTCTTTAAATCTAAGTTTGAATGATCGTCCACTTCTGCCAATATAGAATTTTTCACAATCGCTACATTTTAGTTTATATACCCCAGGGAGGTTGTGTTTGTCGGTGGTTTTGGGGGTGAGGGTGGCCATCAGCTTATTTTTGGTTTTGAAAGCCACCTTGTATAGCCTGCTTTTTTAAAAATTCTGGCAATTTTATTAGATTGACTATTGATATATGTTAGTGCTATGAAGTGTTTTCTCTCATTTGTTGGATTATGTTTGGGTCATATCCATTACTCTGTGCTAGGTATTTTATTGTGTTGAGCTCATTTTTGTAGTTTTCTGGTGATAATGGTATTTTGTTGAGTCTATAGAGCATGGATCTGAATGCTGCATGTTTGTGCTGTGTTGGGTGGTTGGAGGAGTTGTGGATTAGTGTGTCTGTTGTGGTTGGTTTCCTGTAAATGTTAAAGCTGAGTTTTTGGTCTGGATTTTTTTTGTGATTGATAGGTCAAGGAAGTTTATAGAGTTGTATTGTTCATATTCAGAAGTGAATTGTATTTTGTTGTTGAACTTGTTGATGTGTTTACGGAGAACTTCACATTGTCTCTGGTTTCCCTTGAAGAGAATTAAGACATCATCTACGTATCTATACCAGAAAACTATCTTCTTTGATATTTCACTATTGAGGATGTGTTTGTTTTCAAAGTTTTGAATGTATATTTCTGCAAGTAAGCTAATAATTGGTGACCCCATGGGTAAACCTTCATCTTGTAGATAGAACTTATTGTCATAGGTGAAATAGTTTTGTTTGGTTATTGTCTGTAGGATTTCAATAATTTCATCAGTTTTTTCTACTGGTGAGTTACTTTTTGTAAGGAGGTCTCTGATTATGGATATAGTTTCATCGATTGGAATGTTGGTGTACATGTTTGTTATATCAAAGGATGCTAGGGTTGAGTTGAACGGAATGTGAGTGTCTTTCAGTTTTGAGATAAGCTCATCACTGTTTTTGAGGTGTGTATTGTTGTTTAGATCAATTACTTTTCTAAGTGTATGGTCTAGGTGTTTTGCAAGTTTATAGGCTGGTGCTTCGCGGTAGTTTACTATGGGTCGGATGGGAATGTTGGGTTTGTGTAATTTTGGGAGTGTTTGTAGGGTCTGTGCTGATGGGTGGATTTGTTTGAGTGTTCTTTTTTCTGTTGCTGATATTATATGTTTTGCATTGTTGATTGTTTTCTTTATGGTTACGTGGTATTCGTTTGTTGGGTCTGATTTGAGTTGTTTTATGTTGTTTTTAGTTATGAAATCCATGGTTTTTTGATCAAGGTCTTTTTTGTTTATGATTACGGTGGTGTTCCCCTTATCTGCTTTGACAAATTTCAAGTTGTTATCATTTGCTTTATTCTGTAAATCTCTTATTACCTATTTGGGCTTCATTGTTGAGGGAGTTTTTGGTTTGTGTTTTGTTGCTTTTGATTACTTTTAATGTTTCGTCTTAGTTCATCTTGAATATGTGATTCAGTATGATGTATGGATGTCTCTGTTTTAATAACTATCTGTTTCAATGTGCCATTATTGCATTTGTAGGATAGGTTGTGTTTGAGGCCTTTGTCAAGAATATCAAGTTCTTTCTTTGTGAATTCTGTATTTGTTAGGTTTACAGTTCTTTTGTGGAATTCATGGTTGGATTCAATGGCTGTGTGTGGAGGGGTTAGGTTAGCAATTTTCTTATTGTGTGTCTCTTCTATTTTTTTTTTTGGTTTTTTTGTTTAATCCAGTGATGGGTTGTGATGGCTAATTCTTGAAAGAAGTCATGTCCATAAGTGTTAGAGATTTCTAGGTGTAGTTTCAAAAGTTTGGAGTTGAGCAGTTCTTTTTGTTTGTATAGGTCTTTGATGTTTTCTTTGATCATTATCTTTTCAGCTTTGGTTTTGGCAATTTTAGCAGGTCTGGAATCATTTTTAATTTTTATTTTGGCATACTTTGGAGTGAGATTTGAGTTGAGACATGTTTTGTTGAATTTGATGTGGAGTTGTTTGTTGAATTATACACTCATTTTTAAACAAAACTCAAAATTTATTTTTTTAGTGTGTATCTTGGATGTTGCCTTTATTAAAAATTAAAGAGGAAAGAATTAAAACATTGACTATGTATGAATAACATCTGTTATATGCTGTCCGTTTTTGTCCATACACTCCTGTGGACGTTGTGAGAAGTTGTTTATACTCTTTAGAAGAATTGCATGTGGTACCGCTCGAATTCATTGTGTTATTGTTTCACTCAGGGCTTCGAGGGTTCGTGGTTTGTTTATGTACACACGTGCTTTCAGGTAGCCCCATAAAACTAATTAGCTATTGGCCCTTTACTTTTTTCGAGAAAACGGTCGAACAGTCACTGTCAATATGCACCTAACAATGCTTCGTGAATTTTTCCTACCAAATTAAGAAGATGTCGTATCAACGTTAATCCTGTATGGTTTCAACAAGATAGGGCGACATGCCATACATCGATAGCAGCTATGGAATTTTTAAGGCAGACCTTCCCTAGACGCCTCATTTCGTTGCATGGAGATGTGAAGTGGCCCCTCGGACATCAGACCTGTCACCTTGTGACTATTTTTTATGGTGCTACCTAAAAGCACGTTTATACATAAACAAACCACGAACCCTTGAAGCTCTGAGTGAAGCAATAACACAATTAATCCAAGTGGTACCACGTGCAATGCTTCAGAGGAGTATGGACAACTTCTCACAACTTCTACAGGAGTGTACGGACAAGAACGGACAGCATTTAAATATGTTATTTTTTTACATAATCAATGTTCAAGTTTTCCCCCTCTTTAATTTCTATCAAGGAAACATCCAACGTACACACTAAAACAATAAATTTTGAGTTTTGCTTAATGAGTTGATTTAATTTTTATTTAAAATCATCCAATATACCTCCATACCCAACCCAGTATTATTGCTTACAGAATATCATTTACCATTGAAAGAATTTGTTGGAAAAAAAATTCATTGAGATTTTAGATAGTTTTTTATATATTCAAATAAATAAGAGTTCATTGATGTTTCATTACATCATTATTATGATTCAATAAATTTTTGTGTAGTTGAGAAGTTGATATTGTGGTAATTATTCATATTGAATACAGTAAAAATACTACAAAATTGCCAAAAAACCACAGATTTATTGATAGTTAGAAAGACCGGTTTCGGTTATTACACCATTGTCATTGTCAATGGTGTAATAACCGAAACTGGTCTTTCTAACACATACATCAACTCATAAACTCATCAGAGTTTATCAGAGATTGACAATGTTGTAATAACCGAAACCGGTCTTTCTAACTATCAATAAATCTGTGGTTTTCTGACAATTTCGTAGTATTTTTATTTAATATGATTCAATAATTTACTATAACTTCATTTTCATTTTGTTTGTTTGTTTAGTAGTAGGCTGTAATTAAATGATAAAATTATTGAAAAAACGCTGTAGGTCGATTATTTCAGTAATAAAAATGAAATGATAGTAATATCTTTCAACTTGCCTAAAATATTATTTCTCTTTATTTGATTATTTTTTGTATATTTGAATATTATCTATTGTTTTTCTTTTCAAGTAATATCACTTCAAGAATAGCATGGAATAATGAGCAAGAAAACATCCTAACAAAGCCATTCGTGAAATATATTAGTCACAAAAGCGTAAGTCAGGAGTAAATTTTTCAATTTAAATTTGTTCGATGAAATTTTGTTTATTCTTTGTATGAGTTGTATAATAATGAAGCAGTAAGAACCATATTTAAATACTGTATAAATGTTTTGGTCATGAAAATTCTATAAATTGCAGGAAAAATTAATTCTTAAATCAGTTTTTAGGCTGTACTGAAAAGTTGCCATTTTGTAGATATGCTCATGTGACCCTGAGCCCTCGATTTTTGACTTAGCAGCTTTGTGTACTAGGCCTAATAGCAGTAATATTTAACCAACCCTTGAATTTCAACAATGCAGGATAAAATGATGTGCAGGTTTCATCATTGACAATTGCAAATCGAGGTGCAGGGGTGGTGGTAGGACAGATCACATGACGGCCATTGAATAATGGCGACATGCACCATTCAAGACTTTTCTAATCTCTGATCGAATCGGAATAACGCTGCTTGGCAGGTCTGGCCTCAGCTTGATGGAACGAGAACGTTCAGAAAAATTAGAGAGTAGGAGCACAGAAGAAGGAAACCACTGTGTTCTCTTCTCTGTGGTAGGAGGTTTGAGCCTTGTGGTATATGCCACATATTTTTCACTATAGAAAATTTATTTTCCCACAGTTACCTTGGAAAGTGGCCATTCATGCACTGATTACAGAACGCAAAGAATCACTTTTCCGCTCTAGTGCGGGAAAAATTTTTTATGCACTCCAGATTTGCAACATGGCAACGCAAAATAGTTAGTAGGTTATATGGAGCACCAGTGCAGCAAAATCAAAATGAAGTTGGTAACAGTGACTGTGGTATAGTGTTGTGGTGCACGTTATAATAATAACAATGGACAACAAGGACAGCGACAGCCACCACATTCAGCACACAGCCGCCCCTTCATTCAAACACTACTACATTATTCAATTCGACAATAAATTAAGGTTTTTATTAATAATAAAATTACACAGAAAAACATTTGATGGATTTCAGGGAATTTTACACATAATTACCTACTTTTCATATTCAATGGTAACTGAGGTAAAAATCTGGTGTGGTACACTCACACAACTTTCCTTGCTCATTGAACATTCTTAAACGACAATAATTTAGAGAAATAATAACATAATGACGATTGGCGGCAACATAATCATTTGAAACTATGATCAGACTACTGTATGTGTGTGTGTATATAATTGTTTTCAGAGTACTTTTTCCTTTGTGTAAATTGTGAAATTCGATTATTTTAAAATTCGTCAAAACAGCTGTTCTACAGATGAAATATCTCGACTATGTGTTATTTTTATAGACTGCTCTACCTACCTACCTCATGCACGAGAAGGAGGTTACAAAGTCCATTTCTCAAGGATGGGGTGAACCCCCCATTAGTTTCCCAGAAAGGAGACTCATGCCAGTTGATGGAGCTGATAAATAACTATACAGAGTATGAATTTGAAATAAATCAGTCGAGTAATTTTTGAGAAAATCATGAAAAACATGGTTTTTCAGTAATTATCCGCCATTTTTCTCGAGAATATTACGCAGCTCCTGCAATTTTCATAGAAATGAGACTCATGTCAGTTGATAGGGCTTATAAATAGCTATCCATGGTATAAATTTGAAGAAAATTGTTAGAGCCGTTTTCGAGAAAACCGTGAAAAACATGGTTTTTTAGTAATTATCCGCCATTTTTCTCGAGAATATTACGCAGCTCCTGCAATTTTCCCAGAAATGAGACTCATGTCAATAGATAGGGCTTATAAATAGCTATCCATGGTATGAAATTGAAGAAAATCGTTAGAGCCGTTTTCGAGAAATTCGTGAAAAACATGGTTATTTAGTAATTATCCGCCATTTTTCTCGAGAATATTACGCAGCTCCTGCAATTTTCCCAGAAATGAGACTCATGTCAGTTGATAGGGCTTATAAATAGCTATCCATGGTATAAATTTGAAGAAAATCGTTAGAGCCATTTTTGAGAAAATCGTGAAAAACATGGTTTTTTAGTAATTATCCGCCATTTTTTCCGCCATATTGAATTGAATTTTATTAAATTTCTTATTGTCGGGTCCTCATGGTATAAGGACCTTAAGTTAAAAATTTCAAGTCAATCGGTTAATTAGGAATGGAGTTATCGTGTTCACAGACATACACACATACACACACACACATACACACACACACAGACCAACACCCAAAAATCATGTTTTTGGACTCAGGGGACCTTGAAATGTCTAGAAAACTTGAAATTGGGGTACCTTAATTTTTTTTGGAAAGCAATACTTTCCTTACCTATGGTAGTAGGGCAAGGAAAGTAAAAATTTAATGTGAAATACGTGCGCAAAGCTCCTCTGCTGCACTCAACAGACTCGCCTACGGCTCGGGCGTAAACGTTTCTTTCGGTGCAGCAAACTGTCACTTTGCGCACTAGTTGCACAAATAACTATTTCCATCCGCTCTCAAGAAGAACGGTGCTTTGATTGAAGTGCTAACACGGCTAATTCTGTAAAAAACTTCTATAGAACAAGACACTCAAAACAACTTACTGAAATCAATAAGCCCATAATCCGATTTGTCCAAATATCTAATACTTTTAGTTCTCACATCATATGCATCGTCCATTGACTCAATCCATATCTCATCCATTCTTGAATAGTGAATTTCTCCTATCTTATTAGGAACGTGTTTCTTCATGCATTGTCGATTGACAACTCTCAGAAACGGCAAGTCCTAAATAATATTAATAATTATGAAAGTAAATTATATACACAATATTTATGTACGGTAATGTATAATGTTGGAAAAATTTCTTTTATGATATTATTATTATTATCAATGTTCAATTAAACAACAATTCAAAAGAAAATAATAACAAATAATTTTGACTTTCGATTGCAGATAATTGACAATAATAATAATAATAATAATTTGTTATTCAGAAACAAATATTACGAAATTTAAAATATAATTACAGAACAATATAGTTTAATATTGTTCTAGAATGAAATATCTATGGTCGATAACTGCTGTAATGCTAGTCGGGATTTCGGCAATTATTCTTGATTCTTCAGGGTTTCGAAAAAAATACTTGACAAACATAATAAATTTGAAAAAAACAAATAATATACCGGTATTCATAGCATGAGGAACTTGATAAGGATTGAATTGAAAATTGGTATTCATAAGATTCTCTAGAAGGAACATAGCAATAATTTAATTAAAAACGGGTATAAGATTCTACATGATTTTTCAAACTTGAGAAAGTTGGTTAAAGTTGACTGATTGGTAAAGCCTAGTTTTAATTCTGGTAATTTACAATAACATAACAACACGGCGAGCTGTGCCATCTTGTTGAGCGATTTTTACAACTTTTCGCCCACTTTTTCCATTTCGGCGCAAACTGCATGATAGTGGGTGCAATGACAACTTTTTAGAAGCTAACTTAGCACTCAACGTGAGACCTTGATCTAGATACCTTGAAAAAAAAATAAAATACGGTAAACCGGGGTGACTTTGTCCCAATTTGGGGAGTTGAGATTTAAAACAGCTTGAAATCAATATATTGAGTTGCAACAAATCTCTTGCACTATTTTATATTCTGCAATGTTTGAAGAGTATTTTTCATTATAAGAAGTTCATATTTTTCTCAACTTTAACAAAGATATATCTTTTTGAAATTAAGAGACAATGTCAATGACATGGGGTTGGGGTGACTTTGTCTAACTTCGAAAAATATATGGAAAAAAGTTCATTTTCAAGAGTTGAACAAAGTGAAACCAACTGTTAACCTTTAACATTTATAATGACATTGTAAACAAATGAAATCCACATCAAAAAATCACAAATTATTTTTTGAAAAATATTTCAGTTTCTGCCGCTTAAAGATCTTTTTTAGCGTCAAGGCATGTTGGCTCCAGCTGCATAATCAGCTAAAAATAAATATTAAGATTTTATTAATCTCAAGCGAGGTGATTATTTTGTTTTATTAGGTAGAATACGTAATATGTATTATATTTTGAATTTTATTTGCATCATATCCTGCATAATATCACAATTTTTATACTGGGACAAAGTCCCCCAAGTCCCCAAGTTTAACCTAAAAGTGACCACGTTGTATTTAACTAGTAACAGAACCCTAACCAGTTCAACTATGGATATTATAGATATACCAATAAAAAATTGAAACATGATAAAAAGGCCAAAATAATATGTACTCACAGATATCATAAGTCTTCTAGAAATAAGTTTTCTGACAAGGAAATCACAAGATGAAGCAAGCAATCAGTTTGGTTTTATGTCGATAATTCAACTAATATAATTATTATCGAGATTCCAAAGACATCGATTGTAGTACATCGATGATAACCAGGGCTATCATAGCTGAACATCGATTTCGAATAACAGAGATCGGAGATAAACTGATTTGAATATTTTTCCGCGATGTGGGACAAAGTCGACGGTACATAAAAGTAACCAAAACTCCCTTATTTTTGGGTATATCTGCCTATTGCAATTAGTTTTTGGGGTGCTGGATCCAAATCCGAGAACAGAATCTTTCTATCTTTATTTAGAAGAAAGCTAGAATTTGAGGGGAAAAGATATGAGTAATCAATTAGGATAAATAGGAAACCGCAACAGCACCACGGCACATTGGGCTGACACAAGGAACTGCCAAGTTTATAATAATGTTGAAGACCGTCTCCATTTCTACATGTTTCCGTAATGCGAACTCCAGTCATGTTGCAGCGCTGAATAGAAAAGTCTAGATCTAGAAAAGTCTAGTTAGCCTCAGCTAGACTGTATAGAGGCTGAAGATGGGAAAATGACGCAAATGGAATTATACATATGAAATTGTGACAATCGGAAGATATCTGTAATGGTGATGATATTGGAATAATTCATTAATTGGGTCATTTTAAAAGGTTTAGAATTAGGACTTTTCAATCAGACTCTTGTGCTCATTTAGTTGAATTTTCAGTGTAACTTTTTTGTCGTGAGAAATTTATTTTTCTGTTGAAAAATAATTTTTTCACATTAAGATTTTGGTAACTTGCGTCCGAGAAGACAGTCAGTTTTAAATTTTATGCAGGGTTGAGGTATTCTCACGGAACTGCATTTCCGTTAGCGATGGAAAATACACGAGTATTTGGGAATATTTCAAACTTGCATTATTTTGCTTTCCCACGGAACTATTATCATCCCCACGTGGACCGTTGTCTCGGTGGAAGGGGAACATAATTTTCGTGGAAAAGAGCAGTCTCAATCAAGCCGCGAATCGAAACAGATTGAAATCCAGAGGTAGTCTCGGGCCTCGAGGGCCCTGAATTAACGTATTTGTTCAATTTGTTTGTTGTCTAAATTTGTTGAAATGTAATCGTTTTCATGGCGGGATAAATTGAAATATTTTAATCGTTTGAAGTGAATGTGTAATTGTTATTGAAAATATTAGTGAGAACATCCTAGTGTAGTAAAAATTCTAATAGAAGAGGATTTATAGATTAAACGATTGTTAGTGCCATTATATTATCTAGCTCATGCTAAAAACCCTTGATGACCGAGTCCCCAATTATTCATTTGAAGTAGAGTAATGTGTAAAGTCCACGCTACCTTCGTGAACAGTTAGAATTCCAGATAAGCAGTAAGCAAAATCTTACATGCAGTCATCTTGAATTTTTAGAAGGTGCAATGAACCTATATTGATTATTTGTTATTTTCCAATTTTAAATTAGTTTAATTCATTCAATAAAATTTAGAAGTGGAATAGAATTTTAAAGTTTGTTGTTTAAAGCTTCAGTATTTAGAGATCTCTCTTCTACCCCCATATGGGGGCGGTTTTAATATCGTTGATTGAAAAGTAAAATTAATGAAAATTCCAATAATTTTCCTATTTATTTATTTTTTTTAATTTTAACTCAGTTCTCATCAAAGATGAAGAACGATACTTAATTGCATTTTATTCTATTTCATACTTCATTTTATTTCATTCCATATTAAATTTTGTTTTTTAAAATAGTTGATGATTTTTTCTATTAGGTGGCTGGTTTTGGTGGAAATTATTTATTATTATTTATTCATAATTTACAATCAACTCAAGGACAAAGAAACAGACTACAGTCCAAAACTTCTTTTCATCCCAATTTCATAAAATAAATTGTTCAAATAAAGGATATGTGCGACTTTTTAATTCTTCACTAACTTCCACATTGAAACAAAACACAAACACTTGAAACAATTAATTTTGAATTTAGAAATCTCAGACAAGTGGAAGAAGAACTGAAAATACGAGCTTTTTGGGGCACTTTCTGAATCCAGAACATGAAAATTTTGCATGGAAGAGTTAGTTCTGGACTACTACAATACATTTTGCAAACACATCTCTTATTTCATAACTATATTGACTGGAGTAAGTATGAAGTGACTTACAAAAAATGTACCTACTTCGTATCTTATACCCATCACAGTCTGTATATCAGAAGGCTAATTTATTCATAGATGATATGGTTGAATTTGATAAAGTTCGAAGAGAATATTTCGTCATATTAATCAATTTTGAACTTATTCCTGCGACTTATTCAATAGCTTCCAAAACATCGATTCAAGGTTTTAATGACTCACGCTGTTTCCCTATTACCTTAATATCTATCACAAATGTTACAATAGAGAAAAACATAAAATATGTGTGGTAACTTACATCATTAGTTTCCTTTGCGCAATTCCAAACCTCACTCAACTCATTATCAAAATATTTTGAATATGTGGAATTGTCTCTGTAATCATTCATTGCTTCAAGACTTTTCAAATCGCTGTTCATTATTTCAAAAGTCGGAAATATCTTCATCGGATATTCAGATTTGAGATGACATCTGCAATTCAGTAGGCAAGTGAATTAGAATAAATACGGTATTTTTGTAATTTTTCCGCAGTCAATAGAGTTCAGAGTATTAATATTTATGCATATGATTGCTGTCAATGGAAAATCATGTTCACTAGCAGGTATAATAAATCTCAACTTGAATAAGATTTTGAAAAATTGGTGCTTTTTAGTTGCATACTTAAGAAAAGCTGATAATTATTCAATTGGTATTTCAACTTCCGACTAGGTTTTGGAGTTACCTATGGAAAACAATAGAAGGCCTGGATATAATTTTTATAAAGCCTTCTGAATCGATGGTCATGTGTTGACAAAGTCTTGAATAATAATGCCTTGATTGGTCTTCTACTTCACCTTTTTGTACCAGAAACTGTTTTGGACAGTTTTTACATTCCTGTTGTTTTTAGTCAAATAAAAATATTAGTTAAAGTATCTTCTCTCTTTTCCATAATGTGACGCTAAATAGAAGCAAGATCAGTCTCTTAATAGTCCTACTCTTCAAATGAGTACCTATAGTAGTTAGGTATACGGTAATGATGAGTCATTTGAGTGGGAATCATCATCGCAGTACGTAGGCTATTCTCACGATGAACTACTTACACAGCTACAAACTCCCTTCCTCCCAATTTTTTTTCTAGAACAACTGGAAAGTTCATTGAATTCTGTCTTCCACCAACGATTAGTTTATTATATCCAATTTGTTTCCTGTTCTGAACATTATCTCCAAAGCTTACTGTCATCGGTGTACCGTAGTACGGAACTACTTCTTCCGCAGATTTTCTTACAAACTCCCTGGAAATAAAGAATCAGTATTTAATAGTTATAGTTTCCAATAAATTGCGAAAAAAGACATTCCATGAACAAGACTATATGGAATTAGATTAGATACTAGTTACCGTGTTGGGCCAAGTTGGGCCCACCCCACCTACCGTATGTATAGTTTTGTGCATTCTTATAAATATAGTTGTTTTTTGTAAATATGCTTTCGATTACAGTCAAGTACGGTAAAGTGAATTCAAGTAGCGTACAGTCCGATATTCCACTTTGGAATGAGGGGTATTCCAAATTTTTCTGAATCCATTTTCAAAATTATATCAATAAATAATTACCTCATTACCAACGATTGAAATATAAGCCTACTCATTTCACTGATTTATCTTGATCAAGCAAACGTTACAATTATGCCAGAAAAGTGAATATCAGTGCAATGAAGTTATGTATTTGGTTAGACCTAATGGTTATCACAATAGAACTGAATAAATAATTTTATCAATAATAATTTATGAAGACATAGAGATATAGCATGTATGGGAATATTATTTACCTAGCATTTTTATATTTGCGAATGTTTGAGCATTCATCCTCTCCAGCAAAAGTTATGGTACCCTCTGAAAAAAATGGAAAAGCTACAATAAAATTACTATTGTAAAAGCTTGCTCTCAATCAGACTATCAGTAGAGCAAAATGTCTTGTTCATTCAAGACCTATTTTTGGGTTGGCTTCAAGGTCTGGTTCATACCAATCTGGATATCATACAGTTAATTGCCGATATTCACGAATTTCTCCCCACATGATAACTGTAATATTACATTTTTTCTCGATTGGAATCGAATCTTCAATTCGAGATCTATAAAACTTTATAGTAAATATCAGAGTCATCGATTACGGACAACTTTTTGACTGAGAATTTATCGTAAATGATTGTGTTGCATTGTTCCATGGTGTCACCGAGGCTGAGTTGACAGAATTAATAGATAAATGGATTATTTAAATAGAGATGATATATAAAAATTTAAAATAATAGTTTCAAAATAAAGTTTTATTGAGAACAAAATAAAATGTGAATTCTAAACTTGTAATTTATAATTTTTTTTGGTGACGTGTCCGTAACATCGACACTGAAGAAGCTTTGCTCTGTTCCTGGTAGCTAGGTTTTTTCCTGTCCCCTCTCTCTGAAACTTATGGCTGGCTATGTGTGTTGTAATTAGTGCTCTCTGAATATTTTTCTGTTTAAGTGAATTTATTAATGTTTTAAATTGAGTTTTAAACAGTTTATAGTGTTCTATTTTGTCTATATATTGTTTATTGTGTATACAAGCCAATAGCCACTGTTTTTCAACTATATAAACTGGATAAGTATTTAGCTCATAGTGACTTTAGATGCTTAGGCTTGTAAGATATTGTTCTTTGTGTATTTGTGTAGTATATTGCCAAAATTCATCTGAAGATTATAAGTTCATTTGCTCTGAAAATTGGATTTCTCATTCATAGGCGATAGATCCATTCATAGTTTACCAAGAATCTATTACGTTGGAGCCGATAACTATCCTTAGGTTAATAGGTGTGAAATGCTATCCAACCGATTTAGGAAAAATTGGTAGCACGGCAAATGGTACGCCCTGGTGTGGGACTCAAACTACAAAATATATCCCTGGTTATAAAAAATTATTGGTAGGATAGATATCTTGATGAATTATGAATGGGAGATGCTGCTGAGTGGGAAATTGGTTCGAGAAAGTTCAGGTTCTAATGAGTAAATATTTTTTACGCAGTAGCAAGATGGAGAACAATAAAAATAATGAAGTTTTATCCAGTGAAAACATTCAAAACTTAGATGAAGAATCACAAGATTTAGACCTAACCTTAAACAATGACTCAAACGATAGTGTAGCTGTAAGTGAAAACGTTTCAAATGTAACAATTCATGAGAAAGTAGTAGAAATATCAAATGAAACAAGTATGGTAGGAGCTAAAAATGATATAAATCTTATAACATTCCTAACACAAAGGTTTGATAAGCAAAATGCTAAGATTGATAATTTGAAACAAGATCAAAATGCTAGGTTTGATGATATGAAGCAAGAATTTGCTAGCATAAGACTAGATCAGGTTAGTACAAAGCGTGAAATAAAAGAGATAAATGATACATTAAGTAAAAATCACAAAGAAATAGGTCATCTACAGCAGAAAACTAATAATCTTGAAACATCAATGTTAGATGTAGAAAAATCAATGCAAAAAAAAATCATTCAAGTTTCTGATAGGGTCAATGAGGTTAATGAAAGAGTAAATAAAAATAAGATCATAGTTGAGCAACAAAATATGACACAAAATACTATCAATGCAGAAAATAATGAAAGTATTAAGCATGTTGAAAAAGAGGTTGTAGAATTAAACGAAAAAGTAGACAAGAAAATCAAGGTATTATCCTCTTTGAAAATAGATTGTCAAGAAAATACAGCTGCTATAACTGACGTTAGAAAAAACATAAATAAAATTAACATGTCAACAAAACCGATGTGTAATCATACTGGTAACAATAGTAATTTCGATAGGTTTGAATTCCAAATGCAAATTGACAAAAAGAATCCAATGCATTTCTTAGTAAACTTGACCGAGTATCTTGAGAGAAATAAAATCACAAACTGGATCAAAATTAAGGGTATTTTGGAAAACAATTTTAATTCAAATTTTGCTCATCGTGATTGGTGGATTTTCATCCGTTTTGATGTAAATAACTTTGAAGAATTTAAAGAGAAATTCATTGCTAGAATGTGGTCAGACGACATTCAGTCATCTGCTAGAAATGATTTGAGATTTGGAAAATATTTAAGCCAAACTTATCTAAGAATCTTACTGAGTATTATATTTCTCGTTTCAACATTGCTAAGAATCTAATTCCAGCCTTAGATAAAGATACTATTTTCAAGTTTTTGAAAGGTCATTTTGATGAAACCATATCTACAGCTGCTATTATTCGTAACATTAAGACTAGTGATGAGTTTATTTGTTTGTTGAATGAGTTTGACAATACTGACACTTACAAAGTAAACAGACAAATGGCACGTGATCATAACAATGCTCAAGCTGGAGGTCAAAATAAAACAATAAGTTTTCATCAGAGTGAACATAGGGATGATAGAAATAGGTCTCAGAATTCAAATGGTGTGATGTTTCATGATAATAATAAGCAGTATCAAGGAGGTAGGAATTATTTCCAAAATCGACGGTACCAAAATGGACCAAACAATAATGGTCATAGAGATCAAAATTTTCAGCATAATTTCAGAGATAATAGAAATCATCAACTTGTGAATTCAAATCAATCAAATCCAAATCGACCAGCTAACAACTACCAGTTAGATTTCAGCTTTCCACCGCCAGGTTATATGCCTGCTCAAACTTCAAATCAGGTAAATGCAAATCGTCCAAGACATAATGCTCCTTTAAACTAATAATGGGACGACGAAACGACAGCCCTGCTCTCCCAGTTAAGGAAAGGTCAAATTTTGATATAGCTGTAGACATGAATAAAATAAATGTTGAAACTGAAACTTCAAACAGGTTTGAAGTAAGAAAGCCAGAATTAATCAGTCAAATTCATGTGCAAGAAAATAGTTGTAAGAATTTAAGTAATGAAGTAATGCCTAGTTATCAAGAAAGTCATATTAAAGCATCAAGCGTTAATATGGTACATACTCCAGAAATTCAGGTAGATGAAGATATGCGTAAATATGAAACTGTTTGTCAAGAAGAACCATACATGATAGGTTGTATTTTTAATGAACTATTGGAGGAACAAGAGAATACTCCACCTACTGGATATGATTTAGCAGAAATAGAAGTACAAATTTTCAATAAGAAATATCAAATGATCATTGACACTGGCTCTGAGGTAAATGTAATTAATGAGAAACTTGTCGATGAAATGAAGAAAAACAATCTCAAGTTGAACTTAATACCAGCTCCTAATGTAAGTATAGTTGTAGCTACTGGTATGAGACATAAGAAGATAAATAAACAGATTATGTTAGAGGTATTTTTTGGTAAGTTAGAATTGCCAATAGTTTTTCTTATAGTTCAAGATTTAAATGTAGATATTTTGGTGGGTTGTGATTTCTTAAAAGATGCTGGAGCAATTATTGATTTCAATCAAAATATGATATCATTGAAAGATTGTTGTTTTCCATTTATAAAAAAGGATACCTTGAAGTACAATAGACTTTTTCATGTTAACATAGTAAGAGACCAAGAAACGTTTGATACTTTATGGAATCAGCAGATTGATAATTTAAGATTACAGCTAAGCGATGAATCTCCTGAATTGGTAAACAAATTAATTGAAGTATTTGAAAATAACAAAGATATTTTCTCTGATAGTCCTGGATCTGCAAAAGACTATTTATGTCAACTTAAAATGAAAGATGATGTGAAATTAGATAAGAAGAGTTATCCGATTCCATATCAGTATAGAGATCAAGTCAAGAAAGAATTGAAGAAAATGTTAGATCAGAAAATCATTGAACCAGGTAGCTCTGAATATACAAGCCCTATGGTAGTAGTGAAAAAGCCAAATAATGAAATTCGATTATGTTTAGATGGAAGAGAAATAAATAAGTACATAATAAGGGATTTTACAGAAACTGAACCAATAGATAACTTGATCATTCGTTTCAATAAGTGCAACTACATTAGCAGTTTTGATCTCACTCAAGGTTTCAATCAGGTAAAATTAACTGAAGATAGTAAAAAGTATGTAGCTTTCAATGTTTTTGGACAGACTTATCAATATACACATCTAGCATGTGGATTGAATATTAGTGGTTCTGAATTTATCAAGTGCTTGTACAAAATGCTAGGTGAAGAGGTTTGTGAGTTTACTGTTGCTTATATTGATGATCTTGCCATTTCTAGTATATCTCTTCAACAACATATCAGTCGAATTGAATTATTATTCAATAAGTTAAGAGAAAGTAATTTGAAGTTGAAACTGAATAAATCGAAATTTATTGCAGATAAGATAAAGTATTTTGGTTATATTATAAGTAAAAATGGTATTGAAGCAGATGACTCTAAGCTAAATGCTATTCAGAAATTTCCCATTCCTCAAAATTTGAAACAATTGCAGTCATTCATAGGTCTCTGTAATTTTACAGAAAGTTTCAGAAAAATTATTCATACTTGACAAATCGAAGCATCTTCTATGCAAGAAAAATAAATTCATTTGGACTGAAAAAGATAATGATACCTTTCAAGAAATTAAAGATAGGGTTCATCGACTGTGTGATCTTGAAACATCCTGATTATAACAAAATTTCATTTTGGCCACTGATGCCAGTGATGTAGGAATTGCAGCTGAGTTATTTCAGGAAGGTGAAGATAAGGAACACTGTGTCATTGCATATGCTAGCAGAAGCTTAACGAAATCTGAATTAAATTACACAATATGTGAGAAAGAATGTTTAGCTGTATTATTTGGCTTGATGAAACTTCAAAATTATTTTGGTAATCAAAAAATAGTTGTCCGTACAGATCATAAAGCCTTGACCTTTTTAAAAAAATGTAAAATAGGACATGGTCGTTTGGGAAGATGGATTCTTGCATTACAGAATTTTAATATTGAGTGGGAATTTGTAGCAGGAAAGGATAACATTGTGCCAGATATCATTTCTAGAACTGATTATGAAGGTAATTTAGAAAATCGAAATTCAAATGAATTCAAGGTATTGAATATCATTAAGAGTGATAACAAGTTAATCGAAATAGTAAAGAAGATCAAAGAAATTCAAAAAGATGATGTTTGGTTAAAAAATATAAGAGAAAAGTTAGAGACAGGTAATTTGAATATCAACAAATTTTTTAAAGTAAATGATGATCTTTTGTTCACTAGAAAATCTGGAAAGAATAGTTTTTGGAAAGTTTGTGTGCCTTCAGCACTGTATGAAGAATTGATAATTGAATTTCATGAAAGATTAGGTCATGTAGGTATATCAAAAACATGCAAATTTATTGAAGAAACATTTTACATAAAAGATTGTTACAGACTTGTTACCAAAACTATAAGATACTGTAAGTATTGTCAACTTGTAAGGACATCAAATGAAAAGAAATTATTAGAAATGCATACCATAATTTCTGAGAAAAAATATCACAAAGTGTTCATTGATGTTTATGGAGAATTACCAGGTGCCAAGTACAAATGGATGTGCATTATTCATGATGGCTTTACTAAGTTTACAAAGTTGTATCCTATAGTTAAGGCTAACGCTCATAATTTAGTAAAAGTTGTTGAAAAATATGTAAATGGATTTGGTAAATTTGAATATATAATCAGTGATAATGGTACTTGTTTTCAAAGCAGATTGTGGAAAGAATCTATGGAAAGATTAGGTATAAAATATTACTACATTTCAGTTTATCATCCACAGGCAAATCTTAGTGAAAGACCATTGAAAGAGGTCAATCGCATATTGAGAACTTACGTTCCTGTAAATAAGCATAATATTTGGTACAAGTATATTGATAAGGTTGAATTTGTCATCAACAACAATTTTCATGAATCAACTGGTCACATACCCATGGAGCTTATGATGAATCATAAATTGGCACATCTTGTTTTTAAGTATATCAAATATCCTGTAGAAAATAAGTTTGAACTTGAAGAAGAAGGTATCAGAAACAAACGAATACTGTATAGAATAAAGAATAGAGGTGTCATCAGAAGATTCAAACAGAATATGCATAATAAACCCAAGTATAAATTCAAGGTTGATGATCTAGTTGTAATTCGAAATTACATTTTGTCGAGCAAGCTGAAGAAGTTTTCTGCCAAACTGTGTCCTAAATATCGTGGACCTTACATAGTAAGAGATGATCTCAATAAAGGGTGTTTCAAATTTGAAGAGATAAGTACAGGTAAAATTGTGAGAGTCAATCAATATATGATGAAGAAATACCATCAGAAAGCACACAATGATTAGGAATCCTGTGTCATGCCGGGATTCAGAATAGCAATGACCGTAAATACTACGTATGGTAAGAGTCCATAATTGTATCTTTTTTCTTTCCTGTAGCCTATTTTTCTTGGCCCTTAATCGTTTCAATTTTCGATTCTTTCCTGTCTTTGTGTAATGTTCAGTAAAATTCTTCTATGATGCATATCTTAACCAATCTTGTCCATAGTCATTTAAATTTGTATTCTTCTGAAATAATTTTGGAAGTTAAAATAGTAGCTTATTTTCCTAATCTTTAAATTGTTGATAAAACTTAACATTTCTAAAATCTATCCATTGTAGTGTAAATAATTGTTTGCTTGCGGTATATTTTTTCATCATGTATTACATATTTTAATCATGTCTATTTTTTTTCAGGTATCATATTAGGTAATTAGGTTTTTCAGAGCAAATTATGTCTCATTTTCTCATTTTCAGTATATTTTTATTAAATATACTTTTTTATGAAAGTTCAGTACTGACATGTAGGATAGGCTCTAATTAATCTTTCTCTTCCTTGTATTATTTAGGAAATTTATTTACCCAATTTTCTTTTTCTCTTGTTTGTATTTTTTAGGGAACTTATTCACCCATTATCCATCTTGATCATCTTTGTATTGTAATCTTGAAATGTTTATATTTATTATACAGTCTTTAAATTATGAATTATTTAAACAATAAATGGTTCAATTTAGAACATGCTGAAATCTATTCTTATGTATAAATTCTTTTGTTATAATAAATAAACTTTAAAATTTGAAAGTATTAATGAATTGTGTAGCCATATATATGAGATGTATTAATGAAAGTTAACTTGAATAATAATGTTTTCATTGAATAAAAACGTTTTGTTATATTATTAATTGAAATGAGTTAAAGGTTAAAATTTCTCCAAAGTTTTTGTAATTGATGTCTTTTTCTAAATTTTTAAAAAAATGTTTGTTCTATAAATTTTGATATGATTGATTATCGTTTGAAATGGATGCTGGAGTGTATGTAGAATTTTTAGTGGGGTTTGTTGATTAGAATTTTGCTGGTATGTGATTGTTTTTTGAGATGGAAACCCATTATTGCCTAAAGAAGGAATAACAGAGGTTATGACTTAGAGAGGCAGTAATGAGATAATATTTTTTGTGTTGATTACTTATGTTGATTGCCATAGATGCAGATGTTTACTTATGAATATTGATTGCCTTTGAAGCAAAATATTATTGCTGTTTTGAATGATTTCTTGTTTAATGATTGATAGTAAAGTTTTGTCATGAAATGTAGTTTGTGTTTAGAACATTGAAAAGTCGAAATAAACTATAGTATCCAACAAACGATGATTAATAATATTGAATAATTTGCTTTTTATAAAATATTTGAACAATGAATAAATGGAAATGAAATAGTTTTTTTTTTCTATTGAAATTTGTAATTGATATCTCCATGTTTCACAATTTATGTACTGCTGACTGTATAATAAGATGTTAACAAATTTCAATTTTATATTGATTATATACTTAAAAATAATTTTCATGTGTATTAGATTGCATTGATAGCCTAATCAAAATTTTCTTTTTAGTTTATAAGCATTTTAAGATAACAGGTACAGCACAGACATTAACATTGAAATAATTATCACGTGAATCTCGAAATCAGCAACAAGTGAACGCCATGAAGAGTGTTAAGAACATTTGGGTGATTTTCGAACTAGTGTGACTCATCAATTGAATAACAACACCAATAACTACGCCACTATCTACGCTGATGTCTACACCAATAACTACGCCAATATCTGCTCTGATGTCAATATCTACACCAATATCTACGCTGATGCCTACACTAATAACTACGCCAATATCTACACCAATATCTACGCTGATGCCTACACTAATAACTACACTAATATCTACACCAATATCTACGCTGATGCCTACACTAATAACTACACTAATATCTACACCAATAACTACGCCGATGCCTGCGCCGATGCCAATGCCTGCGCCAATGCTGATGCCAATGCTAATATCAACGCCGATGCCAATGCCGACACCAAAGCATACGCCAATGACAACGCCAACGCTTATTGCTGACCTTGTATCTCAAACTTCAACACTATCACATTACCTGGAGGTAATTGCCATCCATGTTCACGTTTGCAACTTTGAATTCAGAATAACAGTCACAGTATCATGAAAGAATTGATTCAAAAAATCCTCTCCTAAATTATTCCTGTATGCAGAACTCTAAACCTTGAAAGCTGAAAATATCAAAAAAACCAAACCTTACCTAAATTAATCCTCACCCAAATTAATCCTGTATGCAGCGTCTATCTCTTTTTAAAAAAAAAACGAATTACATTGTCATTTCAAGCCTGAAATGTACATTGTATAATTACAAATATGATACAAAATTTACGTGACTCTGTATCGAGTTTGGTATGCAGCCGTCTACTAAAAGCATGAGGCAATGCTAATTGAGATGTCACCTGTATCGAGTTTGGTATGCAGCCGTCTACTACAAGCATGAGGCAATGCTAACTGAGATGTCACCTGTATGGAGTTTGATATGCATCAGTCGACTACAAGTATCAGCCCAACACTACGAGTATTCGGATCAGCCCAACACTAACGTCATCACACTGGAGTCACACTTAACTGAAAATCATACTGAGTGCCTTAACGGACTGTTTTCCAAAATTTGCATCAATAAAATCAACCGCGTCAATAGTGAAAGAAATGAACATTTTTTGATTTATTGAAATTTTATGTGAAAATTAAATGTAACAATTCATCAATTCATTTAAAAAAAAATAATAATAAATTTTTTATTCAACATACTAAATTTTTTTTTTTGCAATAAAAATTTAATTTTTCTATCTATTAAATTTATGTGCAATTTCAAAAAACTATTCTTTACATATTAAACTTTCTGTTGAGATATTTTCCTTTAAATTATTAAGCTAAATCAAAAGTAATTTTGATACTTTGAAATATTGTTTGGAAACATATAACAAATGCTATTGATGAATTTTTATAATAATTTTCAATTATAGTTGACATGTAATGTTTTTATAAAAAAAATTGTTACTGTTCTCGAATTTACAATTCAAAATTTTCCATTAGGGTCAATGTAATTTTTTCTTTAAATTTTCAAACAGTAAAATTTTTTATGTCAAGAGGGGGGTATTTGTAATATTACATTTTTTCTCAATTGGAATCAAATCTTCAATTCGAGATCTATAAAACTTTATAGTAAATATCAGAGTCATCGATTACGGACAACTTTTTGACTGAGAATTTATCGTAAATGATTGTGTTGCATTGTTCCATGGTGTCACCGAGGCTGAGTTGACAGAATTAATAGATAAATGGATTATTTAAATAGAGATGATATATAAAAATTTAAAATAATAGTTTCAAAATAAAGTTTTATTGAGAACAAATATAAAATGTGAATTCTAAACTTGTAATTTATAATTTTTTTTGGTGACATGTCCGTAACATCGACACTGAAGAAGCTTTGCTCTGTTCCTGGTAGCTAGGTTTTTTCCTGTCCCCTCTCTCTGAAACTTATGGCTGGCTATGTGTGTTGTAATTAGTGCTCTCTGAATATTTTTCTGTTTAAGTGAATTTATTAATGTTTTAAATTGAGTTTTAAACAGTTTATAGTGTTCTATTTTGTCTATATATTGTTTATTGTGTATACAAGCCAATAGCCACTGTTTTTCAACTATATAAACTGGATAAGTATTTAGCTTGTAGTGACTTTAGATGCTTAGGCTTGTAAGATATTGTTCTTTGTGTATTTGTGTAGTATATTGCCAAAATTCATCTGAAGATTATAAGTTCATTTGCTCTGAAAATTGGATTTCTCATTCATAGGCGATAGATCCATTCATAGTTTACCAAGAATCTATTACGTTGGAGCCGATAACTATCCTTAGGTTAATAGGTGTGAAATGCTATCCAACCGATTTAGGAAAAATTGGTAGCACGGCATAACCTACAGCATGTATTCATTGTAGGCGATTTTTTTTTTTAAATGGACAATGAATAAGTGGAATCATTAAATATCACCACAATCCCCACCACATGCCAAATATAACTTACACAAGAAAATTAGTTCCTGAATGTTAAAATATATGTTTAAAAAGAATAGGATATGAAAGTATTTTTGTGGGTTTAGATTCTTTCAAGGATTTACCATAGGGTAACACATCCTAGGGTGATGAAGGTTCGATAACACATATATTGAAGGATTAAATATTATCATCAGTGGATAGGAATGAATGGATGAATAAATAAAATTAAATAAGTATAATAGTAAACAATAATTAATCAGCCGAATTACTGTAATTGCAAAATCCCTACATTGTCTTATATAAAAGATGAATTCCTGATTATTTTGCCAGTATATCAAATTAGTTTGTATTTGAATTTGAAATTATCCAAATGACCACTGTTATCCCTCTCAGGCCACTCAGATAGGATTATGAAGTTCGTTTGGAATCTTATGACGGATTTGTACCACGTGATCAAGCTAGCCAATCAAAAGCGTGACAGTCAATGGCCATACTGTGTTTGCATAGTTGAGTAGCAACTAACTGTAGAACATCCATGATAAACATATATGCATGATACACAGTCGTCATACATTGTTGTGTCATTACAGCGAAACGCTTCCAGCAACATTTTTGAGGTACGATTTTATTCTTTTCATTTTTTCTTTGCTGTTCTATTTGAGGTTAAATTATTTTCTACCATTATAATTTGTAATTTTCCAGTTCTTTTCTTTATTTTTATTGGATGTTTATTCTATGTAAGAAGCCTCTCGCTGATGAACATGTTTATGTGCATGATAAACATGCATGTTCAACCGTTACTTGCCAGCCTTAGGCTGATTTTAGCTTCTACGAGGGTTTTTTTAACGTCTAATCACAAAATAATTATTGCTAGCATTATACAGAGTGAGTCATATGTATGGGAGCCCTTCAATAAGTTGGAGACTGTTATAGATATAATACTGTAACTTTCAGGATAAGTTATTGGTCAAATACTCTATCTTTTGACGTACAACTGAATTTCAACCCCTCACAAAGGGGTGACTTAGGGGTTGTAACTCGAATATTTTAAAAGTAAACACCCAATGGCCCATATAGAGCAAATGCTCTTGAGCAAGAGCATGGAGCATAAGGTTTTGCTCATGAGCAAAAGGTAGAAGCAAAAGCATTTGCTCATTTTTATATGAATAAGCTTTACCTTATACTCTTACCTTATGCTCCTGAACTCTGGAGCAAATGCTCACGTATTTTAAAGATTTTTCTTCAGCCGATTCGCTTTTGTAGTGCTAAATATGCAAGTAGGGGACACCGCTTGTGTTAGCGTCGTCTGCTCTGTTTTATATTTATGAATAGAGTTTTAGGTTAGTTGAGTTTAGAATTTTGAAATAATTGCCTAAAAAAATGTCATTTCTATAATAATCTTCAGCATATTCTTATAATTTCAATAGCCTTCTTATAATCGTCTACATTCTCATCTTCTTAAATGCCTATTTCCTATTTTGTAATGGCTATCTTTATATCAGGTAGCTAGCTATCTTTTGTAGGAATAATGGTGATGTATATCATGGTTGAATCTAAAAAGAGTTTTATAGTTCTACACTATTGGTTGGGATAGTATCTGGTATAGTTTCCTCTTCCTCATACGAATTAGTTGAGCCATTTTACTATGAGCAAAAGGTGATAAGCTGCTCTAGACTAGACTCACCTTTTTTGAAGCATTTGCTTCAAAGGTTGAGCAAATGCTCTAGTTTATTCATACAATTTTGAGTATAACCTTTTACTTTTGAGCAAATGCTCAAACTATTTTTTTGATGAGCATGAGCAAAAGGTTTTGCTCACGTTTATTCATAGAAAATGAAGCAAATGCTCCATATTTTAGAAGTATAAGCAAATGCTCAACTTTATTCATATGGCCCATTGTGTGGTACATCATTTTAATAACCTTTTTGGAACAAGAAAGATGACATCGATAAAAATGTTCTATGATATCTGTATCCAAAATGGCGGTTTATTGAAGTTTTAGTTTTTAGCTAAAACTTCATAGGAAGGTAGAAATGTAGAAATGAGAATGTTGTGAGTATGGGCCAAGAGAACAACCAACACTGCCTAACTCGGCTAGTGACATTTTTCCTGGCTCGAGATAGGGTATGGAGATCAGGGTGTAGCGAATGGTAGGAGATGGAAAGACGTGCTCGCCGGTTATCAGAACACCATCCGATTATTACACAAGGAGAGCTGCTCGGCCGAAGAAATAACCTGTACCTATTCAGTTGGTGATATTTCCCTCTGCTGTGGCTAGGGTATAGTGTATAGGGTATAGGAGAAAGTATAAAGAGTTTATGAGTGTAGGGGATCAGAAGGTTAGGGGAGAAGGATAGTTCACAGGATAGGGTAGGATAGGGTGGAGAATAAGCCTACCTGGCAGTCAACCAGGTCGCAGCCGCGAGGAATCGCGAATCCACCAACCACCCGCACTGGCCACTACCTCCGTAAACAAAGCAGTAGTGCATTCGTGTGACGTCAGCACAGGTAGGGCTCCTACACCAATAAAATTTCGTTGATTTCTGCTGATCTATATTAGCTAGTGTTTTTATTGGTGTAGGAGCCCTACCTGTGCTGACGTCACACGAATGCACTATGGCTTTGTTTACGGAGGTAGTGCACTGGATCCCTACTAGTATAGTCGGTTTGCGCAATCCAGACCCGAAAATCAGACGGTTATTAACTAGATCACAACTAACACGCTTTTTTACCAGCTCTCTTCCCTAAAATTGTGAAATGGGAAGAGAAAGTGCTGGGGGTGGAGATGCGTAGCAAAAGATACTCATACGATTCAGATTCAAACTCTGATTATCTAGCGTCAAGCTTTACTTTGTCTTGTCACTAAACGGTTTTAACGGGTTGTGATAAGCATTATTCCTTTTTTGCAATCGTGCAGCAAAAAATAGCCGAAGAATGAGTCAAGTTTACGGAGAAAACTTGATGAGTGAGTGAGGCTGTTGTACGAGAATGGTCTCGGAAATGTAAAGACGCCCACTGAAATTACTTCCGTTATGAACAATCAAAAAACCCGTCCTCCAAAGATGCTAGAACAACCTAACGGATTCTTCAGTGAATTAAATGTGATATTTTCCCAAATTGGATATTAATAGGACATAAGGCATGTTTTGAAGCACAGCACTTCCAAACTGATGAGGAGCTCCAGAGCAACTTAGCCCATTTCAACTCATATTTGACGGCAACATTTTATAAGCAGAGTTTCGGTTGGCTGGTCGGTCCACTGCTGGTATCATAAATCCTCACGGCAATTTTGTTGAAAAATTATCATACATGTGAAAATCTAAGAATAAGTTTACGTAACTTTCAGTGTTAAAATTATTCTTTTCGGTTATTGACTTCCATGTATGGTAAACGCAGGTTGAAAAAATGAGCTTATCGTAACTAGAACATTCTGTTAAGCTTACCAAATTTCAGTATTCGATTAGATTGATCCAAGAACTTTGTTTCCGTAATTTCTACATAGTTTGAACCTAGATATCTCCAAGGTATTCCCTTGATATCCACTCCATCAAAAGTTTCAATCTCATGAATTTTTAAATAAACTTTAAGTTTATTAACAACTCTAATAACAGTCACCTATTGAAAAAACATAAAATAAATGAAAATTGACATATTAAATCCCTAACAAATTTAAAACAATTATCGATCTTGATCTTAACAACTGAATGGAAGAGTACAAGGAATAGTTTAGGCAATGCTTATAGTTTACGCTTAAGAAAAATTATGATCCATTATCTAATTAATCATTTACACATTCAATTACTTTGAAGCTTTCTAATGGAAAAGTGCAATCGTCAGTAGCCTACTCATTTCCTTCTTCCTTGCAGTACTCCTCTTATTACTCACCTCCTTGATTACCGTACAATCAAAGTGATAGAAATGGTCCAACAGTCAAGAAAGAGGGTGACGAAAAATGATCATTTTACTATTATGTATGTGATAGGCCTTGACATTTTTTTAAATTCATTCTTCTATTTGATAAGAAAGAGGGCTCAATCAATTCATTTACAAAATTATTGAGACTATACTCAATACTTGAGTAGAATTAATCTGGGTTGTTCATGTAGATCATCATGATGGTGATAAAATCATATTGCAGCCCATTTGGAAATTTGAAAACTGTTTCCGGCGTTTCTTTGACTTTCAGCATCTATTTCAATGATTGTAACTGATAAACAGTAGGTACATACACTTTCATGATAATAAGAAATTAACGTTTTATAATTAAATTTTAAATTGATCAAACACATATACACAATAGGTTCTTTAAATATAAAAACGTTGGTACGGCACTAATATAATACATAAAAATAAAAATTATTGTACTTACTTCATCAGATGAACATTTCCAAGTCCTTTGGCTGAGATACTCAAAGAACTTCCAGTCATCTACGATAGATACTATACTGTGAAACACGCCATCCTCGATTAATTTCACTTTCAATTCAGTATTGTGCGATTCCTCCTCAATTATTCTACATCTATTTCCAGAAAAAAGCATCACAATAATTTAGTCAACTGTATTTTTACAACCAGAGGTACAAGGCCTAGGCTAGGCCTATGTTCAGGCACTCCAACAACATATTATTGGTATTAAAAAATGTCATTTCCATGAAGAGATTTTTATGTATATCAGGTGATTAATTTCCATGTTTTTTAGTTTAAACACTTGTAGTTACATGTTATATGATTGGAAATGTTAGATATGCATTTTTACTTTCCTTGTCCTATTACTTGTAAGGAAAGTATTGCTTTCCGAAAAAAATTAAGGTACCAAGGTTCCCTGAGTCCAAAAAAGGGGTTTTCCTACAGGTACCTTGGAAAGTGACCATTTCTGCACTGATTGCAGGTCGCAAAGAATCACTTTTCCGCTCTACTGCGCAAAGTATTACTTTGCATATTATCTTGCAGCCATCCCAATCAGCTGTTGACATTGTTGGTATTTTGAATGCGAATTTGTTCTATCTATATTTTTTGATTTTCAAATAAATAAAAATGAGAACTCATTAAATTATACATTTTGAATATTATAAATTATTCATTATATCAAATAATATTTTTTCATTCATAAATTGGTCGAAAAATTATTTAGAAATTAAGATTTACTCAAAATTATTCAAATTTTCAAATTAATTGGATTAATTCAATTTATAATTTGAATAAATTATCGATTATTAATTTTCAATTGGATAATCAAGTTTAAAATAAATTAGACTTGTTATTAATAACAAAATTATACAGACAAACATTTGATGGATATCAGCCACCATTTTACTCATAATCAACCATTTTTCAAATTCAATGGTAGCTGTAGGAAAAATTTAATGTGAAATACGTGCGACTGTGTGTGTGTGTGTGTGTGTGTGTGTGTGTGTGTGTGTGTGTGTGTGTGTGTGTGTGTGTGTGTGTGTGTGTGTGTGTGTGTGTGTGTGTGTGTGTGCGTCTGTGTACACGATATCTCATCTCCCAATTAACGGAATGACTTGAAATTTGGAACTTAAGGTCCTTACAATATAAGGATCCGACAGGAACAATTTCGATCAAATGCAATTCAAGATGGCGGCTAGAATGGAGAAAATGTTGTCCAAAACAGGGTTTTTCGCGATTTTCTCGGAAACGGCTCCAACGATTTTCATACCTAAAATAGTCATTGATAAGCTCTATCAGCTGTCCCATATCTGTAAAAATTTCAGGAGCACCGCCCCATCTATGCAAAGTTTGATTTTAGATTCCCAATTATCAGGCTTCAGATAGGCTACAATTTAAACAAAAAAATCCGAGTGGAAGAGATTGAGTATGAAAATATCTACAATTAATGTTCAGTAACATTTTCACCTAAAATTGAAAATATAAAAAGCTCGAAATTCGAGAAAATGTGATTTTCCAATTGCAATATGTTGGCAACTGTTGATTCTATTAAATGATTCACTATGAAGAGATAGCAGACCTCGTAAGTCTCCAGCATTATTGTCCTGTCAACAGGTGGCTCAGATCTTTGTTTATAAGTAGACTTGAGATGCGCGTGAACACTAGCGTCAGGTGATCAATTTTCATAACGGCAAGGAAAGTTGTGTGAGTGCGCCACACCAGATTTTTTTCGTATGATGCCCACATTATAAGCGTTTTGCTTGAGCGTACGGAATTAAATGAGATGATCAAACGACCATGTCTTGGGCGGGATACGAGCCCAGCGATAGCAGAGATGGCTGTGATGCCCTTTAGAGTCTCCGGCTATCCTGGCCGGCAAATTATGAACTAATGACACACAGTATTATTATTTTTGTATGGGCTAAAGTCATACTTACATTAACTCGGATTTTTCTGATTTTAGAGAATACATGGCTTGCGATCCAACTCTCAAATCATATCCTTCAGGATTAATTAATGTTCTATAAACTTTTAAAATTTCATATTGTGGAGCGATTTCTCCCAATAGCTTGTATTCCATGTCTATGAATCTGCAATGAAAAGATAAGTAAAACAATATAAATGGCAGTAATATGATTCTTCAGTATTCTGCACACAATAATAAGAGATCGGTGCTCCTCAAAAGACGTGATAAGTGGCATAATCTGCATGAAAAGCTATATATGACAGAGTAGATAATACCATATTTCAACAAGGCTGACTTGATAAATCTTATCTTTTTTAAATTTCATAACTTCCAGAAAAATAGTATTTTAATCAAATTGTGAATCTTTAACAAAAATAACTTCCTGACGGGACTCGAACCGCTTCTTTCAGAAAACAACAGCATTAATGATAGCCAAATAATATTGGTTTAATGGAATCCCAGATAATATGCTATAAAATCATGTGCTCAAGACTTCTGAAACTGAGTGCATTTGATTGATATTGGAGGAATCATCAAGCTGCTAGCTTGGAGTTTTAAAACTTGATTAACTCAAGTTATTGTAATATTGTAATACATAGCTACTGATGAGCGTTTCAACAAGACATCCCGATTAGCTGGATCTCACCAACAGCTGATTCTCAACCAATTGGAGGACATTGTGGGAGGGGTGTTTGCTGGTTGAAGCGTTCGTCAGTGGCCGACTTTGAAGGTTTGATCTTACGTTTTACTGCCAGTTTTACAATAAGAATGAGAAGCTTCTTTCTTCATCAGTTGAAAATGAACTTCTGTAAGAAAAACAAGACATCAATATTATAATACTGTATAACAATATATAATTGTTAAATACTAATTCAAATTCACAACAATTATATAATAATTCATATAATTAGACGATTGAGATGGAGGGTTCATGGCTACGCTTTCTAAGCCATTGAAAGTTTTCAATAGGTTCAGAAGACAGTAAAATGTGTAGTCTATTTCAAACTGATACTTTAAATAGGAAAAATTGTTCAACATCCATTATTTATCCTTTTTTACTTGAAAATTATCGAATCAAAAATGACCGCTGCATGTGGATAGGTTTTGTAATCGAAATTGTCAACCTATTGTAATCACGTCAGAATTATATTAGAT